>NW_001813971.1:509403-666328 GCF_000149585.1 Histoplasma mississippiense | reverse complement strand
GTGTAAAAAATTGTAACAGCTTAGGTTTGTACAGAGCTCAACTAGACTGGCCGTGTGACCATGCATGGGACTGGGAGTAAATTTTTCTTCAGTTCTATTATCAGATATCTTAGTCCTGGTCCCATATAGTGTTTAGTAAATTAGTCACTTTACACTGTTTATATTATAGATCTAGTCCCAGGTCATGTTCTTCTTATAAATTACTGATTCTAGTCCCATTTGGTCCCATTTTACAAAATGGGACCAAATGGGACCATGATTTACCCTATATAGATTGGCAGTGATAGATTAGCAGTGATAGGTAGGTTGGCAGCGATAGATTAGCAGCAGTAGGTTGGTTGGCAGTGGTAGGTAGATTGGCAGCGATAGATTAGCAGTGGTAGATAGGTTGGCAGTGGTGGGTAGGTTGGCAGCAGCACTAAGCAAGATAGGGGTAATATCTCCACCAATCATATCATCAGATTGATGTATTATATAATCATCAGAATGGGACCAAATTTCAGTCAAAATCATAATCAGTCCCAGATCATGTTCTGATTTTGATAGTCAGTCACTTTACACAAAATATCAAGATTTATTAGTCCCATTTCACTCATGTTTTGAGAATTCTAGTCACTTTACACTCCCATTCTGATTCTGGTCCCACTTGAAATCACGCCAATAAATGGACTGGGACCAAACCAAATCAAACCAAATGTGTAATTCATGGTCCCGGCGGCCAGTCTAAGCTCAACTGACCCTTTGACTAGTCACCATTTCTATTGGGTCAGGTGACATCCACTAGCGTAGGTCAGGTGAGTCACCCGAGGGGTCAAATCCCCCCAACATAACCTGAGCCGGTTGCCCTATTTGGCAGCGTCACGTGGATGAATTATATAGATCACGTGGTATAAAATCCGTTTTCCTCCGAAACGAAGAACTGTGTACATGTACACCCCAAAGCACACTTGTTCAAAATCTACGAAAGGAAGAATGAAAAAAAAAGAAACTGGAAAAGAGGGAGGATAGAACTCATATCTTGAAATGTACCTCTATATTCATTCTCATTTTTTATATACAGATGGTATAGTGATGAATAGTAACAATAGCCTAGATGATATAGACAGTTGAAAGGATTAAGACATTGAACACTGAAAAAATTAATTAAAAAAATGACAAGACAGAGGGGGGTACTCCTTTTTTAATCAGCTGATTGATTGATTGATCGATAGATCAGTCAGTCAGCCACAAAAGAACAAAAAAAAAAAACAAAGAGAACAACCAGAGTAATCAAAAGAAATATAAAAAAAGGGGCAGAAAAAGCTTGTACAGTATGCATTTGAAGAGAAATATATCAGAAATGAAAGAGAGAAAAAGACACAAAATGCAAAGTGAAAAACAAAATATAAACCCAACCACCCAAACCCATTGAAAAGCTCACACACACACACACACACACACACACACACACACATATATATATATATATATATATCTCTAAAGAAAAAAACTTCCCTTTTCACCATTTAACCTTTTTCTGGCTTTCCCTTTATTTATTAGTGGGGTAAATGTAGGAGGTACACTTCCCATCTTCACATCTTCACATTTTGTTCCCCCATTTCTTCTTTTGTCGATGTCCCTTGCTCATTTTGTTCTCGTCGCGGTAGATAGGTAGGTGGGTTAAGAGAGGGGTTATGAAGACAAAGGAACAGAGTCAGGCCGACATCGAAGTGGGGAATCCAGAGGAATATATATATAGTAATAAAACACTCCTCTTGTTCTTGTTGATTTTGTGTGTGTGTGCGTGTGTGTGTGTTTTCTTTTTTCTTTTTTGTTCTTGTTAAGATTGTTGTTGATATGCATGCAAAGAGAAGCGAGCCAAAAATGAAGAAAAGAAAATGGAAACAAATCTGATGATGACAAAAGAACAGAACAGAGTGAAAAGGAAAAACAAAAATAAAAGGTGAAAGGAACATTTAGCAATGCATAAGACAAAGGGAACATGAAAAGATAAAAACCACCAAGCCCTCCCAAACCACCCAAAAACCACAAAGCAAAATAATGCAAAGGGATGGAATCCTTTATGGGTGTGAAAGAGAGTGAGCGAGAAAATCTTGTACAATCTCAAATGAAAAAGAAAAGAGGAAGAGAGAGCGAAGACAAAAACAGGAAAATACGAAGGTGTCAAGCAGACTATGTACGTACGCAATTTCTTTCTTTGCTGGGGGTTTTTTCTTGCCCTAGTTAAGAGGAAAAATGAAGACAGCCGTTAACATCAACATAACCTGGTATATGTAGCTTTCCTCCTCTTCTTCCTCCTCCTTTTCCTCCTTCATTGTCGTCCACATTTCTCCCCCCGTTCCGCGAAATAACCGTGTATATATGTATGTACGTGGGGATTTTTTCTGAAGTGGAGGAGGAGCAAATCCCGATAACGAAAGAGCGGAGGGAGGGAAAAATGAATGAATGCAATAACTTTTGTACTGAAGCAGAAAATGAGGAAGAAAGAACAAGGAAGAATTTCTTTTTAAGGGGGAGGAAGCCCACTCCTATGAAAAAAAAAATATCAAAAAAACAAATAATCACAAAAAAATAATAAAAAAATGCTCCGTGTCTCCAAGTCTATAAATGCTAGATGTGTATTTGTGCGTGTCGTCCGGTTTTTTGCCAGGAAATGAGATGTTGTGGAGGTCGCACCCCCGCGCCAGCGCTCTTGGATTGGTGCTGCCACTCGACGATGAGGAAATAGGCACAGAAAAAGAAAAAAGAAAGAAAAGAAAACGTTGCGTTGCGTTGCGTTGCGTAGCCTCTAGTAAAATGTCTGCAAAAAGAAAAGGTTTGATTTTCGGCCGTAAAGTGCTGTGCGTTTGGTGGTTTTGCATCGGTGTTTATTGTGTTGTTGTTGCCTGATTGGCTTGATTGATTGATTGATTGATTGCTTGCTTGGCGTTTTGAATCCAGAACGTAATGGAAAATGGATAAAGCAGTAAAGTCGAACCCTAAAGCCGACCCTGTCATAGTAAGTAATCATAGGAGGGATTCATCCTCATAGCCCTCGTGTAGCCTCCGTAATATCGCTGTAGGGGTCTGAACAATAACTTCATATCAAGCGAAAGCTCCTCAATAGCATAGGCATCATCGATGTCACTGAGAAAACCACGATGTTGGCGCTTCCGCGCTGCATCTGTCTGAAAATATCCACGAACTGCTCGAAACATTCCCAAGATATCTATAAGGCTGCTATCGTGGATGAAACAAATTTCGAATAGCCGTTCGCGGCTCTGGGCCGATATCAAGTCCGTCTGGATTCTGTAGAATGGATAAGGGCTGATTTCAGCTTAAGATGCACGCAGTATCGTCGCAAAGTAGGGGAATATTGGGTCCCTGAGGATTTAAAAGGCGGCTGACGGTTGAAAAGTCCATGGCGGTGGCGGAATCGGCAACTGCTAAGCAAAACAGGAGCACAAGACTCTGAAAATCTCCTCCCCGTTCCACCCAGCCATATCGATCCCGACTGGAAACGTCCCCCCACTTCCTCGCCAAGGGGCCACATCGTGAAGCCAAAACGATACCACGAAAGATAGATTGATTTTCGGTACCCGCAGGCCCAAGCAAAAACGGAAACGACGAATATGGCGAGCAAGTGAAGGTAATATAATATATATCAGGACTGTGCTGTGGCTCGTTACTCAAGGTAATCATGCCCAAAGGGAGTATATACTAGTATTCAACATCAAAATGAAGATTGAACTGGATCGATTCGATGTCACCAGCAGAACAACGGTTTGAGGGGAATCTCTGGATTCCACATTTGATCGAAGAATCTATATCTGTATCTGAAATAATGTCAAGGTCAAGGTCGGTTCGTTAGGCTAGTTCGTTTTGGATGCGGGAGATTCGCAGTATGGCAACCTAGTAGCCTTGGATTGAGGCTAGCAAACTCCGAACAAAAATCGATTCCAACACCGTCGGAATAAAAAATAAACAGCTCCAATACAGCACATGGCAGAAATGTTTATAAAAGGCCATCGTACGCATCTTCAAAAGAAAAGGGGAGAGAGAATTACAAATGGCAATATATAAAAGTAGGAGGAGAGCCAAACTTGGCCGTGGTAATTCGGATCGTAAGTACGAGTTCGAGAAAAGAAATGTTTCACGTTATCGGCCGTCACCATCACCGTCAAAAAAACATGCAGCAAACCCTGCGCGTTATTGGCGTGCAGGTTGAACGGTTCCTATAATCCAGAAGGAAAAACAAAAAAAGTTAATGAGGTGCTCTGCTCCACGCTGCAACAGAAGGCTAATTCTGCGACATGTTAAAAAGCCCACAAAGGGATTATGGGGCGAGCGTACCGTCACCGCCCAGACTGGTGGATGCTAAATAAAGCCCATTCAAACCACCTTCAGGTTGCCCGCTCGTTGCCGTCGGGTAAAACTTTCGATCGGTCTCAACTTGGGGGTGCATCGAGTCAGGAACTGGAGCCACTGAAGCTGGAAACATTGGTTGCATGTAGCCATCTTGAGTGCCGGCCTGGAACATGGACGTCCAGTCGATTTCGCCTGGCTGACCGGGGTTCGGTCCGGTAGGCATGCCAGGGCGTTTGCTATCAGGCATGTTGTTGGCAGATTTAGCTGCATCGATAGGGGGTAGGTCAACGTTCGACTGGCCAGTTGTGTCAGCTCCAGACTGTGCGAGATACGAACTCTGTTTGGATTCAGCCATCCAGGGAGCTCTCTGATGCGTCTGGTTTTGGGCGTATCCATGATCATCAACTTGACCACGGTTGATCCCGCCAACAGGCTGCATCGGAAAACCAAGGGGCCGTGGATCTGTAAATCCGGGGTTGTGGTGACCAGAGGCCATGCCAACCCCGTTCACGTGCCCTTCCCCAAACGGTGTTCCGACGATACCATTAGAAGCCGGAATGGAGCTACTGACATCTCCTGAAACAGGTTTGGGGACAATGCCCGCAGCCTGAGCTTTCTTCAAATGAGCGTGGGGGTGCGACAGGTGAGTAGCACCCGTCGGATTGCCGCGACGTAATGAACATTTTTGAAAGTGGCGTTTCAAAATATCGCTTCGGGAAAATGTGTCTTTGCACAAAAAACACATGTACGGGCGATCGCCAGTATCTATATTGAATAATAAAAGGATAAGATATCAAAATAATCCAAAGATCAAAACAAACGTATTTTTCCCTTTTCAAGTAAGTGGGAATGGCTGATCAAGGGCTAGAACTGAACTTACGCCTCAATAGATGCCGCTTAAGATGCTTTGCATGTAGATATGTTTTGTTGCAGTGCGGGCAAGGGAACTTGCCATCCGCGTCTTTCGCAGGCATAGCAGCTTTTGTGGTGCCATTTGCTCCGTTAGTAATAGCAGCCGCCCGTCCTGGAACACTTGGAAGAATTCCCCTCCGACCTTGGGATCCGACTACCTGGGTGCGTGGCAGGTCCTTTGGAACGAAAGTTGCTGGGGAAGTAGGTAAGCTATTTGTTGTTGCCACTGCGAGTCCCTTTGGCCCTGTATCACTGAACGAACCGGAAGGTAATGTACCACCAAAATCTGTTCTTCTATCCCGAGGAGGAGCAGGCGCAATGGGCTGAGGATAGGCCTGGGAGGTAGTCGACGGAGGCAACAAGCCATGCGACGGATATTGTTGCTGGCTGTGATGATGGGTTAAGAACGAGGAAGGAGGTAAGCTGTTGACGGTAGTATGCGGCGGCATAGGAGCGGAAGACGCAGCATACACGTCGTTGGCGGACGTGGTTGGATACCGGGGCATCTCATGTCGGTATGGCTGTCCTAGATAGGAGGGATGTACAGGAGGATGGCTCTGTGGATGTTGGAGTGGGGGCAAGGTATGCGGCTGCGCCATTGAATAGTGTGGCTGCATCTGGTACTGATGCAGGTTGGACAGAGGCGGGGGTCCTGGAGGGGGAATATTTGCAGGAGGCCTCGAGGCTTGCGCTCTGATGTTGGGATTCATAGCGAAGGAAAGAAATAGAGGAAAAGTTCGAACCGTGACCTTGTAGGATCGTCCAAACCATCGATTGTGGGATTGTTATACACCCCGAAGACCTCTTTTTTTTAATAAAAAAAAAAAAAAAGAAAAAAGAAAAAGAGAACGGAAAAGAAAAGAAAAGGAAAGAAGGGAAAAAAAAAGAAAAAAGCGTTGTTCCTTGGGGGGGGTTGGGTCGTTGGGCCTGTTAGAAGGGAAAAACTACATGTTGTCAGCCGTCATTATCCTGTCAATGCGAATGCCACGCCCAATGCCACGGATCTGCTTCTTTGTTCTCATGTTTGAAGCATGCGCGCATCATCGTGCCCAAAACGGTGCTGCATTCCAGATTGTTCATTGCGGGAATTCAAAAGAGAACAGGTACTAACCCGAAAGGAATGCAACAAATTCGCGAATGGTGTCGCGATTCGAACAACGACAGGTTAATTCCGGACGAAGGGCGCAAGCCGGCGGGTAATTTCCTTGGACAATGGGCCTGAAGAACTTGAGAGAATGTGTGTGCGTATATATATCTATATATATATGTAGTGGGAGAGTCGTGGAGAGGAGTGTTTGTGTGAGTGAGTTAGTGTGTTGTTTTGGGTGTTTGTGAGAGAGAGAGTTGACAACGCGGGTGGATCAGGAGACGGTCGAGGGTGAGATAGACTACGACCAGGGCTCCACCTTGGGAAGGGAACACGAGTGGAGGCTCTTAAAAAAGACTGGGAGCACAACCCAATACAGTGGACAAGGGAGGGCGGAGGTAGCAGAGGATAATTGGGGATAGTTGGGGATAGGGCTCCACCAGCAGAAAACAATGGAGGAACAGAAGAAGGATTGAAGAATGGAAGAATGGAAGAGAAGAAGAATTGAGTCCTGGGTATGGATGAAGGAGCGACTCGAGACTCGGGATGGACGAGAGTCCGTGAGGATTGGAAGGAGAGAAGTGACAAGTGGAGGGGAGGAGGAGTAACAGTAGTAATTTTATTTTTATTTATTTATTTATTTATTTATTTTTTTTTTTTTTCGGTGCAATGGATGGGATGGATGTACTTGTACTGTGGTTGTGGTGATGCTGGTGGTGATGCTGGTGGTGGTGCGAGGTGGTGGTGGATGGTGGTGGATGCTGGAGAGGAAAGGAAGAAAAAAAGAAAGAAGAAAAAGAAAAGAAGAGGGCAAGCCAATGGATATGCTTCGGGGCTAGGGGCGGGTGTGCACGATGAAGAAATATGAAATAATAAATAAATAATAAAAATAAAATAAAATAAAATAAAATAAACGAGGAGGGAGAAAAATATCAGAAAATGACAGAAAAATGACAGAAAAGAACGCAGCGGCGTGGCGGTGTGCCGTGGGTCGTTCGTTTCCTAGCCGTCCGTTGGCTGGTACTGTCCCGTACGGTGTACGGAGTACTGAGGACGATAACGCAAGACCAGCAGCCCTAGCAACTGGCAGCCCACAACGTAACTTGTCAACTTGTACTTGTACCTGTACCCGGACCTGGACCTGTCCCGTTGTTCCTGGACCTGTGCTCACCCCCTCCCGATACTCCCCCGATACAGCGCGGTGCTGGCCTGGCGATAAGTACTATACAGATTGATTACTGAGTACGGAGTACTGAGTACCTGGGCGCAGATTATTGCGACGAGCCTATATCTCTACCCTGACGCGCTCGTCGAGTCGCCGCCGATCAATCCTTGCAATGACGAAGTCCGGGCTCCTTCCTGCCTGCCATCAAACCTTCTTCCCACCGTTATGCGGTTTCTCCACTACTTGAGCTATCTATTACGAATTCTGATAATGCTTAAATACTTATATAGCAATACGAAGAATATGAAGAATATATCACCTGCTGTACGGCCCCGTCGTTCACCGTCCAGAGAATCCCTTACTTCCTGATACAGCCAGCAAGGAGCAAGGGGAATTCTTCAGCGAAAAATGAACAGAAAAAGTAAAAAAAAAAAAGTCACTGGCCAATCGTGTAAAGCAAATCAGAAAATCAAAAAAATCAAAAAAATCAAAAAAATCAAAAAATCATATGAACAATGCTCTAAAAAGCGCGCTCGAAAACCTGGAACACCCCTTTTCCGGTATTTGGTTCTCGGAATCTTGGGACCTTTGGTTTCGGCCTTATTATTTTCTGCGCTTGGGATTTAGGGTTTCTTGTTGCGGGATTGGTCTATGGTTATAGCTATTCTGGTTCCGGGCGTCGGCCGTCTCAAAAACAACAGGAGGAAAAAGAGAGAGAGTGAGTGAGCGAATGAAAAAAGATGACTTCCACTCAACACCCAAGACGACAAGGGATAAAAGGCAAAAGCAAGTAAAGAAAGCATAAATTGCGTGACGAATTGTGGATATCTGCCGTTTTAAGAATAATGCTTTTGCTTCGCCCTCGAGTGGCAAAACAACCTGGCCCGCTGCCATAACAGGAAATGGTCGGAAATCTCAAGAAGCGAAAAGGGAAGCAAAAAAAAAGGGAAGGAAAAGAAGGGAAGGAAAAAGCGAGCAAAGATCATAAGAGAGCATTACATTTACTTGGTTAAGGACGATGGAAGGTGGCCCCTTTTTACTTCGGATCTCGATGGATATGACGCCACGCTCCCTGTTCCGCGGTTTGGTACTTTGGAATATATTGATTGACTCGTGGTAGTGGCCTGCGGAACAAACCACGACAGGCACCGGAACGTGAGAAGATAATTGGCTTTTTGGACCAACTGCGACAAGGCGGAGGGAGCCTCTGGAAGGGGTGGGGATCAGCGGAAGCCTGTGTGAGGCAGGGTGAATGTTTCCGGAAGGGCAGAAATGGTGTGGAGGGGTTGAAGGTTGCGCCAGCGGAGGAGCGGCGGGAGAGAAATCAGTAGAATAAGCAAAGCTTGGGTTTGATTGATTGATTGGTAGCCGGAACGATGTGACAGAGAGATATATCCAAGTTGTTTTTACTACGAACAGAACATTCCCCCTTTTAGAAGCCTATCCTGTCCCCCTTGCGAGTCAGGTGTCCAAGGCCACATTGAGTATTCGCTTCTACACCCCTGATACCTACGAATAATCGCCGCCAAACGCTCCGATCGCCGAATCCCACAGACAACCCAGACAAACGACACGCGCCCACGCACGGCCAAACGCACGGCCACGCACGCATGCATGCTCACCGAATGGCAAAACCCCCCGTAACAAATCATACACAACCGACCGTACTCGCGATAACAAGGGACGAAATTATATACTGCTTAATATTACTTGCTCTTACCTAGGAACGATACAACTTTGAGAATAACTACCTTCCAAAAACGAGGTCTTGGCAAATTTCGGTACCATTGAAAACAAAACCCTCTCCTTTCCTGAGCCTGAAACCTAGTTTAGACGAGAAACTTTAAAAAATCACATCATGCGATGGATGGTAACATGAAATAATATGATTCTTATCATTACGAGTTAACGTTATTACTCTTAAGTTGACTAGTTCGTTACTACTCTGATTATTAGTTATGTACTGTAACATGTCCCCCCGGACTAGCGCACCACCCACGATCATGCTCATCTAACTAGCATGTGTACAACGGAGTAGTTATTTTCTGAAAAACATTTCAGAGAAGCTGATCGTGGCAAGGGGTTTTTGCGAACCACGATGGTCTTTGGCCCATGCCATTTCAAGGTTGGAGCAATGATCAACTCTACCAACGCTAATGTCATCCCCATCTACGCCGTTAGAATACCTACAACCCATACACGCGGATTTATTTATCTCTTATCAACCCCTTGAACTTTCTAGAGGTAGGATATAGTAAGGATTGGAGGTTAGATTTGAAGATTAGATGAGGGAGCTGGTTAGTGGAATTAGACCCCGAGAAACAGCGGAGAGAAGTCTCTCCCTCTTCCACCTTCTCTGGAAGTAGAAATATCACTAGTGTGTTGAGTTTTATTATTGCTCTTATTCTCAGATCTTTTGAATCCCGTTCAACTGTACTCCGTACTCCGTAACCCGCTCAGAATCTCCACACTCTCAGTGCAACTTCCTCATGTGATATCAAACTCTATTTTAACATGGGTCTGCAAGCAAAAATAACCCCCCCTTACCCAGTACAGCTAGGTTTTCACCCGCTCGAAAATCTCTTTCATTGGTAGCTCAAGAGCCAATTCACAACTCACAATCGAATACCATTGTTTTGAGCTAATCGCCGCCCAGTACGGAGCTTCTTAATTGCCCAATCTGGCTGTACTACATGTAACTAACTGCAGTCCTGTCATTGCTAACTATGTTTGTAAACTTCATTTCATGCCCACAAGGTCCCCATGTTGGCGCTGCTTAATCATCACGTCATCGCCCTCTCCATACACGGGCGGCGGCTTACCATACCGGTATGCAGGTATGCAGGCCAGAACTCCGAGGCTGTGACACCGTCGGGCTGCCCAGCCGCTTCCAGACTCCAGTCGCACGCACGCAACTTCTGTTGCAAAAACCAAATTTCAAATAGGAAGACCAAAAAAGAAAAAGAAAAAGAAAAGAAAATCAAAATCAAACCCAAAACCAAAACCAAAAACCCTTTGTACCTGAAATCGAACCATGGGTCAAACAAAAGATCTCAAAAAGGGCTTTTAAAAACAGGTAAGAAAGGAGGCAAATAACAACTTCCACCGGAAAAAAAAACCTTTTTTTTTAATTTTTCCCTTTTCTCTCCTGGCGGTATTTTCGTCTCTCTCTATTTTATATAGACTTTCTTGGCATGTATTGTAAAACACATTCTCGCCCCCCGGCACTGAATCTCGGGAAAACTGAAATATGCGTTGGGAACAAACAAGATGTTTGCTCTACACGCATTATTTTTGAAAATGACAAAGCTGAAGTTGTATTAGCAGAAGTTAGTAATTTTAGAAGGAAAGACTCTGTTAAAGAAACGGGATGCTCTGTGAGCATACAGTAATATATCGGGAAAACCAAAACTTTCAACATAGGGGTCCGATACGAAAAAAAAGAAAAAAAAATATGCATTTTCTTTTTTTTTTTTTTTTTTAATTTTTTAATTTTTTAATGTTACCCACCACGTGGAGGTGGAGGTTGGATTACTCGGCAAGCCCCATCACCAACTCTCATGGCGGCATGGCTCAGGGAAAATAAAAATAAAAATAAAATAAAATAAAATAAAATAAAATAAAATAAAGGCTAAAAAAAGTCCCCTTTTTTGTCTTCTATCTTCTTCCCCAGCCAAAAACAAAGCAGATGGAAGCGAGGTGGCATCGTAAAAGCCATTCAAGGTACTAATTATCTAGGCTTGGCCCGCGCACCTTCCGCTGGATCCTGGCTCCGTGCTCCGTGCTCCGTGCTCCGTGCTCCTGGCTCCTGGCTCCTGGCTCCTGGAGGATGGAGCGATCGCAGCCTCCGAAGACCCCAGGGGACGCCAGGGATCAATACCTCTCCAGCTCCAGGGTGGGCCTTAAGGTGGATAGATGGGTGTACCCACAAAATACACACAGCTCCAAGATATTCCATGCCACTGGCACACTGGGCACCACTGGGTTGTACCCCAGCTGGCCGCTGTGGGGAGCGGGAGGGATAATCATTCATTCCTCTAGGCTTCGCGAACAACTTTCTCTTTTTAGGGTTTGGGATTGCTGGTTGAAGATAGGAAGGTTACAAATACAGTATATGCATGCGCGAAGAATGAATAAATAGCTTTATCCGTCCTGTTCCGTGCGGGGAACATTATATACAGCCTCCATCGTCGAATTTTTCCGCAAAAACAATCGCAGGAACAGGATGCAAAAAAAAAAAGAAGACGCAGCGAGCCGTTCTCTGCGTTCTCCACACCCAGCAATAATGCCGAGGCATAGGACGCTAGGGCTGGAAATCCCTTCCTTCGCCCCTCATGTTTCTCCTCCTCCCCCCTCAACCACCACCACTCCTCCTAACTCGTGAGCGACGGGCATATGGGAGGATTTGGGACCTTTCTCCACCATTCCATCTTCTCTTCTTCTATCCGACCCGAGAGCCTGCAGACGACAGCCATAACCTGGAAAGGCCCCAAGAAACCCCTTTACCGCGCGAAGTCTGGGGCTGAGCCTGCCAAGCCAAGCCAGGTTCAAAATCTAGCTCCAAACCCCCCCCCCCCCCCCCCCATTTTCGAAAGGTTTGGGAAATGAAAAACAACGAAAGGGCCCAGCAGGCAGCCCGGTCAAAGGGTGTAGTGTTAGTACATGTACTGATAAAAGTAAAGCAAGAATTTTTTGATTCTAGTTCCTCATTCATTATTCCTGCGTTACTGCGAAACCCCTGCCCGCCAGGGTTTCTGTTTATTGTTTTCTCCCGTCTGGATATCCCCAAACCAAATCTGAAACCACGAACCAGCCAATAATGGGGGGGCCCCCTCCCATCCTCATCGGCTTCTAGATATCCTGCTTGCTGGAGGATCCACAATATGCAAGTTATCCAATTCTACCCGGCGGCGCGGGCACCACATAGATTATAATGGTGGTGTTGGTGTTCCGCCATCGGGATCAGTCCGCCTATGATCATTCCCTACATGTTGTCCTTTTACCCTTGGGCTTGGAGCCACTGATTGCCAAGCTAGGGGTTGGTTTTATGGAGATGATGATCGACACAGTCCGAAGCTTCATAATAATACCTTTCTTTATCTGAAGGGGGGACAACTGAAGCAAAAAGATTGGCAAACTGTGGACCTACGATTGAATTACATACTCTATCTGTATGATTCTTCCTGGAGTTAGATCACGCAATTGGCCCTCATGCGTCCCGGACTCAAAACACAGAATTGTTGTTTCTACGGCGTACACAAGCGCATCCCTGGCGTCGAGCCGAAACAAATACGCGTGTTCAAGCTAGTTGAGAGTCTACTAGTGCAACAGAAAAAGCCCGTGTAGAATTTTGAGTTTGCCTGAGTCATGCACGAAATAAAAATGTCCACCAATTATTCTTCAAAGCAACAGCCCCCTTCCCTCCCCTTCCCAGGCATTACAATCAACTGTGCGTTGGCAAACACTTTGTTTGTTTACTGGTCAGAAATGGCCACAATGGACAGAACCTCTTTCTCCCAAACTGACCAACGGGGCCAATTGGTTCTTCTGGTATGGCAAGGCATGGCATGTCACATACTTATGCTTTTGTCTGCTTTTGTCTGAAATCCTGTGAACCAAGCATCTGGCATCCCTCCCAAAACCAAACACTTCGCACAGACGTGCAACGAATCAACGAACATCGCCGACACTACGGAGCACTGGCCGCGACTTGGCCAAGAAATGAGCAATGCACTGTACAATTGACGGGATACCCTAGTACGGCCAATGGAAGCCAGCAGGTATGGAGGGCTTTTTTTTTTTTTTTTTTTTTTTTTTTTTTTTTTTTCAAATATAAAACCTGTCGAAAACCCGATAGTGGCAGATCCAACCCCGGCAATCCTGCCTTGGAAATAAATAATGCACAAGCTTGACAGCCCATTTTAGACTCGTCGGCTACTGGCTTGGCTGTTTCCCCTGACGGTTAGCGCTGGCTGTGCAGCCTGGGGGCTTGGTGATAGGACTGTAACTAATGCTGGCGCTTTGATGATATGACGTAAGCTGTAGTATCCTGAAACCCAACGGCATCGTCATTCGTTAGGCCGAGAGGACGCGGCATGGTTAACTACACTATCAACTTCGTTGAAAAGAGGTGAAAAGTGGGCTGAATGCCGAGATATGCCGAACACGCAGTAGGCTAGCCAAGACATTTATTCTGGCGTTCCTCGGTATCCTCAACTGAAATTTAGTCCAAGCACAGGGGGACAGCAGATATCGCCCCTAGTCAGATAGACGCACACTGAAAACGGCTTGTTCCGGGGTGGACTCAAATTGGTGCTTTCCGCATCAGCCCTTTTGAAAGCGAAGGTTGAAATCCACGGGTGAATACGATTAACTAACCGTTCCGCGAAACACACAGGAAAACCCAAAAACACCCAAAGTGGTGAGCCTACCTCACCAGGAGTCAAGCATAGTCCTGGGCGGAATTCCTTTGGTCGAGGCGTGGCGCCCAGCAATTTGGCAGCAGTTCAAATCTGCAGGACGCAATGCACCAGAGCTCGCCCCAATCCACGCTCGACCGTCCCAGCGCCCAAAAGCTGTTTGCAGCATCGAACGGCCCACGAACTACGGCTCCCCTACCACTGCCTTGGGCGTTGGAGGACGATTCGTCAGCTCTCAACACATAAGGTTTAGTTGTTTTGTCTGCGCCTTTTTTTTTTTTTTTTTTCTTTTTTTTTGTCGCTGGGCCGTGATTATGTTACTGCCACGCGCTCGTGGTGAAAACCCGTGATGTTGCTGTGCAGTATCATATTTTCAGACATTCCCACCCTAAGCTGATTTGACTCTCCCTATCCAAAAATGTTTGTTCAACCTGTTCTGCCTGTCAGAGCAGAGATCTCACTCTCCGTGGGAGGAACGCTCTCGTCCAAGGATTCAGGAATAGCGTTGACACGCGGAGCACAAGCAAGCACGGTGAGGAAAGGCCATGAAGTCTCATCACTAGGCCCAGCTAATGAACCGGCGGCAGGTCCCTCTCACCTTGGGGAAGGGAAGGCGAGAGCATAAACACAGTTCAGCACACCAGCCTCTGTTTAGTTACATCCGTACTCATAGAACTCTCAACAAAATCTCACAGCCCCAATCAATACCTTCGGCCTCTGATCCTGGCCTTCACACAACATGTTGTTATTCACAGTAAGAGACGAATAAATGGACAGGGCTCACATCAACCACCATCCATTGATCCGCAACTGATGATAACCGCAGTGTCTCAGCGAGCCAGTGCCAATTTAGCAACATCAAGCCGAAGCGCGATCCTTCCTTGGCTCTCTGACGTATCTCCTCGTCTGGGGGCGAGGCAACAATTAGCGCAATACCATTAGTGTAATAACTAAGCTGTTAGCTTAGAAGTACCAACCAATAATTTCTCATACTAAAATCTATGTAATCTGATTTGTTGATACTGCTTCACTATCTCATGTTTTCTGCTCTACGCGTTCTGCAACCTTGGAACCTTCTCTTCTTGATCCATATTCATATCCACCGTGGATGTGACACCCCTGGCCACCCTGGCCACCCTGGGATAGAAATATAGATTCTACAGGTGATTTCCAATTCTTCAATACTTCTTTTAATCAGATTGACTGATTTTTTTATTAGACAGTACAAAAACAGATGTAAAGTGAAAGCAATCTATCAGTGCACTTCTTGCAGACATTTCATCTCTTGGGAGTATTAAATTCAAATCTATGGAATCTCTTCATCGCCCCCCAGCTGTCAAATCTGTTCAATGATATTGATCCACGAAATCCATACACTCTATTCTCTCTCTATATCTCAGAGGCAGATATTCAGAATATTGCCAGTTTCATCAATGCTTACACAGAGATTTAGATATCAAGGAATTCAGCCATCAATCCACGGAATTAGCAGCCAACTACTTCTGCAGAAATCAAGATATTTCTTGAGCAGATTATCTATATAAGAGTACATAAATCTTCAGCAATTGAGAACTATTGAAACAGAAATGATGTACAGAAGCCACTTCATTCATCAAGATTTCATATAACACTCTATTAATTTGAGCAGATCAAGAGATATATTCATATATTCAATTCTCACAGACTGAAATCCTTCTACTTCTTCTTCATACAGAAGCTAGAGCCTTTATACTTCAACTTTCATACAGCATGTCAGAAATACTACAACTCAGATTCAAATCTCTTCATTGATGAAATGATGATTCAGTTTTTTGAACAGTTCAAATATACAGTTAAGATGCTTCAAAAATCAATCAGACAAAGATATAAGATCTTTGAGTTAGAAGAACAGATATCTTTGAATCTTTTCCATGTTTCATGATAATCTCCGCATAAGTACAATGTTCCGGACTTCAGAATTAATCAAAATTGAATCTCTTATGATGAAATTGATTGAACAGCTGTCTGTATTCTTGCAGAGCTCTGAGCAGCAGAGTTTCAAGCAGCAGAGCTTCAAGCAGTAGAACTCTGAGCAGCATTCAAAATTGAATAACAGTAAAGAGATTGCTGACTTTATATGAATAACTAGTTTACATCTGTTGCTTTATTATCTTTGAAAGCAAGAAATTGAAATTTGTGGAATCACTCATTCTGTCAATCTGCCTACTCTTCTGTAAAAACTGAAGAACTTTGGACTATTCTCTGATGTTTCCTTTAATACTCTGTGTATAATACTTCAAAATGAGGTTCTCTGTCTTGTATGGAAAGACAATAACATAGTATTACTACTGTCTACAATTCATATACCAGACAGCTTTGTTGAATGTGTCAGGAAATACCCAGAATTGAGCTCTACTAATGACTCTCAAATTCAGAGAATATTTGAAAATAACTGGCAAAAAGCTGTGAAGATTCCTATCATTATTGATGATTACAATCATAATATGAATGGGATTGACCTAGCAAATCAGTATAGAGCTTTCTATGAAACTCATATGCTCACTAATCAGATCTGATTGGCAATTCTGTACTGAATTATTGACCATGCTATTGTCAATGCTTATATTCTTCATCGACTGGGCTACTACTGGGCTCTGGCACTACTACTCTATCTGATTGGCAATTCTGTACTGGAAATTATTGACCATGCTATTGTCCATTCACTGATATTCTTCATCGACTGGCTACTACTGGCTCTGGCACTACTACTCTATCTCATGGCAACAGCTCTATCTTCAACTCTTTCAATATTCAAATCCTCTATCTATTACTCAATCAAATTCAGATCTAAATCACCATCGGATCTCCTTGCCATATACTCAAACTTGTGCCTGGTGTAAGTACAAAAGAAAGGTAGCAGGGGAGAATAAAGGAAGAGCTCCAAGGACAAGATATGGTTGTGAAGCATGTAATAATATTCCTCTCTGCTTGAAAAGAGGGTGTTGGAAGGAGTTCTATTCTCATGATATTAATTAGGGCTAGATCAAATAGATTACATAAATTACACTAAAACACGCCAATACAGCCGATCTCTCATATAATCCAGTAGTTTTCGCGTATTTAATACACTAATGTACACGCTAAAAATACGCTAATTGTTGCCTCGCCCCCAGACGAGGGGATAGGTACATGTGCCTAACAAAAGGTGCTTAACGGTTACACCTGCACGGGGCGACTTGCAGAAGAATTCTGTTACACATCTGCAAGCACACATCCTTTGTAGATACATACATGTATGTACAGTGCATCTGCTTTTACAACTTACATTTTTGTCCCCGCCAGAGTCCTCATGTTTAATCGTTGCTTGCTCCTTTGCTCAAAAAGGAAAAGCAAAAGTGCAAACATTTAAGCTCCCACCCCCCGGAATAATTGTAGGTAGAGCAATCGAGGAAGACCCAGTACCCCACGACTCCAACAATGGGGATAGGTAGGAGTTCTCAACTTCTGAAGAATCTACAATAAGGAATAAAATTTGACATGGGCCCCCCTCCTCCTTCATGCCCAGCTCAGGCCGTCTGGGTGTCTCTCCATTTTGTCTTTCTACAAGGCTTTTTCTCAACAAGCATCGCAGGAAATAATGGAGCAGCCGAAGTTAAAAAATCCAATCAGATAGTTAATGACCACCGCATTTACCTGATTCAGCAAGGTGAAAAAGGAAAAGAGATTGCTTAGCACTGCAAAACAAGCTTCACGACGTTCTTGACCTGAAGGAAGAAACATCGAAAAAAAATAAAATATATAAAAACCATAATTTTAAATGCTTTGTTTGAGCTTTTTTAATCATAAGAAAACAAGTTTCACAACTTTACATTCAATAAGCTTTGTATCTTTTAAAAAAATAAAGTTGGATTGACTTCCAAATTTGGCGAAATTTTTTTTTTTAAGATTTCTTTTTTAAATTTTTTTCTCAAAAGTCTTCAAATTTAAAAGTTTAAAAAATACATATATTCTCTTCATATCGGTACCACGGTAATACCCTCGCTCATTACGAAACTTCCAGGGGTGTTTGGTGTTTGGTACTCCGTATTCTGACGCAAAACAGCATTCCCCGATCTTTTCCCCTCGATGACACAATTTGTGTCGTTTTATTATTAACCATCGAAGGGTTCTAGAAGAAATGAGAAATGCGGCTCATGCCCAGATCTCGGTGGCCCTGGGATCCATGGAATGGATTCCAGCATCACAAAACTCTCCATGTATTTTCATTCGTGATGGAAGGAGTTAGTTAGTTACCAACTAGTAAAGAATGATAAATAAACATCCTCTATTCTATCTCCCAGGTCGCAGCTCAAAACCGCCAAGTCTGCACATGTTGACTAACCGGAAATGCGCAGTTGACCAGTTCTTTTGCCCGAGGTACTTACTCTTGTATGCGTCGGTTCTGCTCAAGCAGGAGACATGGGCATGGGTTTGGTCCAACGAATACAGAGTAGTTTATGTAGAGTTCTGCATGGTGGTCAACGAACTACAGAACAGTTCTAGCATTTTTCAAAAAAAAAAGAAAAGAAAAGAAAAGAAAAGAAGAGAAAACGGAGAGGATGTTCGTTGTGGTTCCATTCCCCTCTTCCCGCTGCACAAGGCCAGAGCCAGAGCCAACCATAGTTAGCATACGCAATTATTAATAAAGCATGGAGTGGAAATAGATCCGCTCTCAACGCGTGTTGCTGCTCGATATCAGAAATCAATCAAGAAAAATCGCTTTTATCTCGGACCCAACCCCGAGCTCACACCTTGCACGAAGGTCCGAACTGGATTGCCGAGACCACCTTTCGCACCGACGGGGCCGAGATGGTCAAGCATTAGCATGCTCGTCATCCGGCAATATATGTACTGTACCTTGCGAGACGCCACGCACTAACCGTGCCATGCTTACTCACTCTCTCTAGTGAGTGCGCCACAGCGTATGGAAAACCACATTGTATGGAAAATATTATCAATATCTTCATTCTTCATCTTCAAATAATCATCATTAATTATAACCATGTTTAAATCTTCTAATTACACTGAGGAGCTGTTGTAAAGAGCTGTTGACATGTATAAAAACAATTCAAAATTAAAAATCACATCTCTATCACAAGAATTCGAAGTCTCATATGCCATTTTGTATGGGAGGATCAACAGGAAGAAATCAAGAACTATGAGGGTTTCACTGAATAAAGCATTGAATGACAGTCAGAAGGAGATAATTAAAATATGAATTCATCAATTGAATATTAATTTTTATCTGCTCATCATCAAGCATATTGAAGCCACTGTGAACTGCATGTTGAGACAGCATCATACAAATTTAGAGACTGCACCTCTCACAATAAATAAGATGTGAACATATCAATTCATCAAACATTTATCAGATTACAAACAGATCAAGCAAAAGCTCATGAATTTAAAACATATATTTTATGAAAATATAAACTTTATTATCAATTGATTTGATCAATATAAAACTGTTTTCAATCAATATCATTTTTTTCACTGTGATATCTATAACTTTGATGAGATTGGATTTCAAGAAAAAGAAGGATATGAACAGTAGGTTATAACTATTTCACAAATTAATAACAATAATAAAGTATATCAATGCAGATGACACAATATTGAATTTATTGATTATAATAAAATTAAAGATTTATTTAGAGAATTGATATACACACTTCAATTTATCTGACAATTACACCATCACCATATCTGAGTCTGGCTTTACAAATAATGAAATTAGATTTGAATGAATCAAGCAATTCAATAAAATGACAAAAAAGCATCAAATGAGCAATCATTGATTATTATTAATGAATAATTATAGTTTTTATCTCACAGAAGAATTTATTCAATACTGTGATTTTTATAAAATTATTCTATTGAAATTCTCATTTCATATAAATCAAATTTTACAATTTCTTGATGATATACCTTTTCAGCAGTATAAGTATTATCATACAAAAACAATTAATGAGGCTGTTTGTTATAAATATGAACAATATGATGACAGATAATTTCTTGTTAATTTTAAGAATATCTGATTGCAAGCATTTGAATCTGACACTGTGAGAGCTGACTTTGCTGATTGTAGAATGTATTCAGTTAATCATAATATAATTCTCAATCAATTGAGACCTCTTACCATTGATGATGCCTCAGATTTCAATATATACAATGATGATGATGATGTATGCAATCATTTTATCTCACTATCTGCAGATCAACTGTCAACTGCTTTTTTATAATTAATCTTTTCAGAAATGATTGCAAAACTACATCATCAAATTGATGCAACAGTCAAAGTCTTACAAAATGTGAAAAATACTTTTACATTTGATTTGACAAAGCAGTTGAACAAGATCTTCAACAATAGCATAATTCAAATGAAATTGAACACACATTGTAAGAATGAATTTGTAAATCATTATTGAATAAATAAATATCAGATTATTAAATTCTCCTGCAGGCAGATGTAAATAAATGAAATTCTCATTATTAAAAATATCAATTGCAAGATCACAATCTGTAAAGCAGATGAAATGAAAAAGATGTTCAATAAAAATTTTCAATCAATTGAAATCCAATCTACAAAATCTACAGCCACTCAATCACAACAAGATAATTCTATAGAATTTCAACCTACAGTGGATTCTACACCTTCTAATGAGTATATAGATAATCTTTATGTTATAGATAGATGTGGTGGTGGTTATTAATTAATTTTTGAAGATCACTATATTCAAAATATTTTCCATACACTGTGGTTTTCCGTATGCTGTGGCGCACTCACTAGAGAGAGTGAGTAAGCATGGCACTACAGCAGCTCTCCTCCTACTCTCGGAGTGGTTGTTGGAGTTGCCTGAGCAGTTCAAAGAACAAAAATTCATTCATTCGACGCGAAAAAGTTGGTCTGTCCACGGGAACTTGAAGAGCGGGAAGGACTGTCCATAGGCGCGGCCCATCTTCCGCGTTCATTGATGGTTTGGTAACGACAGAAAACTCTGATACGCGACTTGGGAATCGCTTGTCAAAACCAAACCTGGAGTCTGGAAGGGGAAAGAAACGTATTCCCCCTCTCTACTCAAAAATGAGCCAAGAAAGAATCATTCATAAGAGGGAGAAATCACCAAAACCGTCCCCAAGACGTTTGTTCGGTGCCGATTTTCGGAGCTCTTCGTCAAATCGCGCCATCTTGGAATCAGATAACCCCTTGCCTTCCTAGCCTGGTTCTAAGCCAACCTGGTGATCCTGAGATATTGCCGGCTGAGCCCTGGCCACCCCGAAATACGCAGACCCACTCGGCCGGTACTGGGCCACAATGCCAACGGGGATGTTCGGCTGCAACTCAAGCTCTTCCCCCCTTTTATGATTCTGTCCTGAGAGGACTCGTGCAGGCGTTGTATTTTTGTTTGTGAGTGGCTGCCACCTACCTAGGTTGTGTCGCATGGTTTTCAATGCACCAATCAGCCTCGGGGGATCAGACAGGAATAGGTGAGACATTCATTCCCCTTTCGTCCAAAGTTCAGCATCCTACCTCCCTATTCTTAGCAACGGTATTAAGACGAGAATGGACGAGCTGTTTCGGCTCCGACGGACAGCCGGTGTTGGCAATGTCAGGGTAAAGAAAGGTCTAAGCGAAGTTGCGGTGCACTCTATCACGATATCTTTGATACCTTCTCCTCATCTTGTCTTTCTTGGGGTTGAAACTAGGTATTTTTTAATTTTACCCATCTACCCTGGTATGCCCTATCTTCGCGCTTCGGCACCTGTCATAGTCTGGTGGAGAACTGGAGTTTACAGCCATTCTTGAAGCGCGAACAATGGGCGCTAGGTTGGGGTTTTTATCGCCGTGGATTCTTAGTTGGGGAAATTTTTCACATCCCATTTTGATTAAGTACTCTGTGATTCCAATGGTTGTATAAAAGTTCACTGGATATTCCGCTGATGAAACAGAATTCGGAACTGTCGTTATATCTAAATTATCCTCCCCATGGGATATTTTTATTTTATTTTATTTTATTTTACAAGCCGCAATCGCTCGCTTGCGCTCGCTTATCCAGCTTGAAAATGCGCTGTTTAATCCCTCAGGTGAACATAATGAGATATCCAACAGCTATAGCTAATCGAGTTTCGATTTAACTAGAGCCTCCGACCTGGAAAGTGCAAGTGTGATATTCAGTTCTTCTAATTCCCTTTCCCATTTTGAGAGATATTCAAGTATACAGCTGTCTATCGTCGCTTAGCACCATGTGCAAATTAAGCGCTTGTACTCCGTA
The DNA here is from genome assembly GCF_000149585.1 of Histoplasma mississippiense. Lineage (NCBI taxonomy): Eukaryota > Fungi > Ascomycota > Eurotiomycetes > Onygenales > Ajellomycetaceae > Histoplasma > Histoplasma mississippiense. Next base: position 644,107 of record NW_001813971.1, on the reverse strand, counting down.
GTAAGGCCTGAATGCTGTGCCAGTCATGCAGGATTCTAAGAATTTCCCCTCCTTTCAGTAAGTACTTTTCTGAAATAGTTTTTCCCTAGAACCTTTTGTGTGATCCAAGTTACTGCTTCTTTCTTGGCCTTTTGAATATCTGTGTTTGTTTCGTAAAGGAGGTAGTTGGCGTAACACCTGCCGAGGCAATATGGCGCTGACTTGGCTGGCTGTCATCATCCTCGACTGCAAGCACCGATTCGGAGTTAGATTGTTGGGAGTATTGAAGTTCCGACTGCGAAACGTCAAAATCCACATCAGGGGGTATCTGATCAATTGCAGAGCATATTCTTTTAAAATGAGTTGGCATCCATATATCATAGACATTTCTCGTGAATTTGTACGCCGTCCATTCTCTTTGCCATCCAGAGCGGTAAAATCGAACTTGTGGATTGGGTGGCGATAGAAATTCGTCTTCTCTCCTTCAAGAACTGCATAGTGAGCGTAGATCCTCACTGCTGTATGGTCATGCGAGACTGAGAAGGTGAGTATCTCTCGGTCAATCTCTTTTTTGCGCTTCATGAGCTTGAATAGCTCAACAGTAGCTCTCGCTGCAATAGTTGTGCTGTGGGCATTCTGTCGATCTGCGATATCAAGTGCCGCTGCGCCACACTTGACTTCACATGTTAAGAATGGGAAGTACATGTAGAATGTCGCCATGAAGTAGGATGTATCGGTCAGGTCGCCGACAAAGGGCTGAAGTCTTTGCAGTTGGCCATCTGTAAATGCCTCTCGTCTGAAACCCACAGAGTAATCAGGCTCTTGTTAAGCGACAGCCTCTGTAGTTGTGCCAATGTGTCTGCAGACTACTCCGTACCATCGGCATCTAATGTCATACTTAGTCATCACTGTCCTGCTGTCCTGCGCAATAGCTGATCTCAAACTACGACCTCTCAGTTGTCTTCAATCTCAATTAACAAACTTCTGTTTTGATAGATTATTTTTCAGCTGCATCTAGGTTCAGAGGCAGCAGGCCCAGCACTTGGTACATCTTCCTTCTACCAATCAGACCCTTTCAATGAACCAATGATCGTTGACTAGTAATGCCCAGTACCACTGCCTCGCAATACTCTTTTTGTGCCTCGTCGGTTCATTATTGAGGCAAATAAGATCAAATGTAAAGATTTACAATGCATGGCGCAAAGTGCCTTGCATGATCTAGGTCGTTACGGACAACATATCTTCCATTTGGATATGCGCGGAGACGGTTCGACTCAACTTCGTGAACGGATGAAAGGGCATTCAGCTTGCGCGGATTGATTACCTTTGAAAGCCATGCTAACCTTGGGCTTTCAACGCAGGCGGCTGATTTGAACCCGGGTGATCAGCCATCTGTTGAACCCGTGGTCGGGACTGAATCAAGTACCGGAAAGAGAATGGGCAAGAAGAATAAAATAAAGCAAAAAGAGAGTACAATGATCATGGGAGGACAGGCAGATCGATTCTGCATCTATCATTAGAATGGCAATGAGCACATCCCAGCGCTCGCTATTGAGTACAAGGCGCCCCACAAGCTCACTCGGGATGAAATCGTGGGAGGGCTGGCTCAGGACATTCATCCTTTCAAAGAAGTAATTGATAACTCAATCTGACTATCTAAAAATGTACCCAGCTATATCAATGCACATTATTGGGGCGTTGTTGGTGCTTTGAGTAAAGAACAAAACAAGGGACAGAAGGACTGAAAGGCTGAGCAGGGTTCATGCTGCCTCCATAATTACCCACACAATCTTGAGAATGAGTTACTGTTTCGTTGAAGGAACAACTTCTTCAGATGGTCAAAGTGTGTGGCAGGATGCCTTTTTAAACTCCACCCTTCTTCCTTTCACTCCTGATACCCGCCATTCATGCCGCTACATTATCAACAGCCTCTTTAGGAGATCGCCTGTTCTCTATCAAGAATGACAGAATCTCAGCCGGGCTGAATTCTAACTCCGATACCTTGCTAGTAAACTCATGTGCTAGTGGGTCGGCTGCTTTCTGTTCAAAAGCAAACCAGAAGAGCCGAGCTATTGTTTCTTTATCTGCAAGGCAGAACTCGGTTTTCACATCCACACGACTGGCTTGCAAAAGTGCGCTGTCGACTAGTTTGACATGACAGGTTGTCATGATTAACACTTGGCCATCTTCTACACCGTCGACAACATCAAGTAGTGTGGTCAGAGAAGCCATCTCAGGTGAGCTTGAATTGACGATCTCCACATCTTCCAAAAGAATAACACAGTGGCCAGAAAGGTTGGCGAACAAGTTCCTCAGGTCATTGTTGTCAATGCTGGAAAGATTGATTGTGTAGATATCCAAACCAAAACACCCTGCGATGGACAAGGTCAAACTTGTCTTTCCCATTCCCGGAGCCCCATGGAACAGATAGCTTCGTCGGTATGGAATGTTGCAATACCATTCTCAAGCTTTCAGATCAAGGAAGTCGTGGACATTCTGTAATTTGCGGAGCGAGCGTAGCGAGTGAAGCAATATATATAGGCTTTTCGTGCCAGAAAATTTCCTCTTTCGGTCATCCGGATTAGGAAAGCATTCTCGCGCTCTGATTGGCTGAATTCCTGCGCTCTGATTGGTCAATGAGAAGTTATGCTCACGTGATTCCACGTGACCACCCGTAACCGTTGCAGCAACGGGCCGCCCGCGTTAGGAAGGCCTGAGCAAAATACAAGCAATTACAGCTTCATTCATTCTATTCTATTTCAAGGCTCTTTTTACTGCATCTGTATAAATAGCCAATCTGAGCTTCTTTATTGCTACTTGCTACATTTCAAAGGATTATAATGAATCTAATCATGACTTACAGCTCTCAAAGAAGAGTTTGTGAATGACTCACAGAGGTTTCTTTCATCTTGCATTGGAATCTATATACAGCTTTTCCCAGTTCATACAGTCAAATGACTGAATGCAAATGTTTTTGTTTTATGAATGCTGCTCTGGATTCATACAGTTCTTTCAGTATATCACATTAGCAACTTTGTTATGACATTGAAATTTCTATATCATATCAATAGAGCTGTCTCTTGCAGTTCTGTATCTCAACCCTTCTCAGCACATCAATATCTGACCTGTTTAAGACTTAGGGTTAGGGTTACATCTGTTTTTGTAAGAAGAAGTCTCAGACTATGAAAATGAGATGTTTGAATGCAGAATGTTGTCAATCTCAACAAATAAGTAACATTTCTGAACTCATTGATCTTTCTACTGATTATCTGCAATTTCTTGCACTCCCTGTAGCCATTACTTTTGATCTACCCATTCATTCCTCTTCATCATCATTCTCACAACCTCCGCAGCTCTCCCAAGCTTCCACAGTGTCTTAATCAATGCAGGAGAGTGATGATGATCCATACACAGCCAATATTTGAATAATTAAAAAGTAATTGAGTGGGTTGAAGTGTTTAAAAGCTGGAAATCCATGACAGTGGATATATTTACAGATGGTCACATGACCTTTAAATAGTGAATTGCGGCCCGTATTTCACATAACAATAGTATCAATAGAATAGAATAAATAGTAAGATGTGAATTACATGTCAATGAATAATTCCAATTATCCTCTGCTCGCCCCCCCACCCCTGCTCCCCTGAAAAATATAATATAGCAGTAGTAGTAGGCATAGGCGTAGAATGTCAAATAACACCACCTCCACAACAACAACAACACAACACACAACAACACACACACACACAACACACACACACAACAACAACAACAACAACAACAACAACAACAACAACAACAACAACAACAACAACAACAACAACAACAACAACAACAACAACAACAACAACAACAACAACAATAACCTGAAATAAGAGCAACAACAACAACAACAACAACAACAACAACAACAACTATAACAACAACAACAATAGCAGCAGCAGCAGTAGCAGCAGCAGCAGCAACAACAGCAACAATAACAGCAACATCAACAGCAGCAGCAGCATGCCTTCTTTCATCACAGAGTCAAACTCTGAATCAGACATGTTTACAGCCATCAATTCTGAAGAAGTTTGTCGAACACATCAGTTCTATGCCCATGCTGTGGAGATTGCGGCTGCAAAGGTCAAAGAAAAGAACAAAGACAGGATGAAGAAAACAAATCTCTGTAAATTGAAGAAAGCTGAGGCATTCTGAAATTGACAGATTTGATGCAAACACTCATCTGTTAGATGAGTGTTAGAAAACTGATGAATAGAATAGCTCAAAATATCATAGCAGCTGTCACTTAAATCAAAGCTCAAATGACTGCAGAGGAGAATGCTGTTGCTGCTAACTCATTTTACCCTCTTTCTGCATCTTCCATCTTCTTCTTCTCTGCCTTCTTCATCTTTTTCTATGCCTCTGCCTCTGCTGCTGCTGCCTTTTCTGTGACTGCAGAACAGGCCCCTGGACGCTGGACGGCTCTGAAAGAAACCCTGCCAGCTAGGCTGACAGAAGAGATGACTGCTCTCATGAACATGTCATAGCACTGTGAGTCTGATGTCTGTGAGGATAAGACTCTTAACCTGGGCTGTTCTGTCAATCAGAAGGCTGTTCTTTTGCAGTTGTGAAGGCAGATTGCAAATCCTCTCTGCCCCCACTGCGCCCGAGGTGAAGGCCCTTTCAAAACTTGTGTTGGCCTCTCCGGCCACTGCTGCGAAGCATGTGCTAGCTGTCACTATAACAGCATGGGGAGTCATTGCTATTATCATATAAGTAGGTCTACAACTAAATCAAGTTAGCCATTAGCCATTAGAGTTAGAAACTAACATGGAACTAGGCAACCGCGAGACGTCAGTGGAAGATGAGGGGAAGGAGAAGGAGAAGGGGAAGGAGGAGAAGAAGAAGGAGAAGGAGAAGAAGGAGATGGAGAAGAAGAAGAAAGAGGAGAAGGAGAAAAAGGGGAAGAAGTCTGTGACTGTAAAGGCCAAAACCATCAGCTGCAAATGCCAGCGCCCTGCAGAGGATGAAGGAGAGCTGGGTCTCTTAATCAAACAGCTCAGCAAGGCCAAGCAGAAGGAGTGGGAGGAGAGTGTCAAGGTCATAGACCCCAAAGATATGGAGATTGCCCATTTGCGGGCAGAGAACACGGCCTTAAAGGCCAAAGTCAAGAATATCGGGCGCCTCCTAGAGGCAGCGGTTGATATGGTGAAGGAGTAGTTAGTTGTTGTTTTTTTCCTTTTCCTTCTTTCTTTCTTTCTTTCTTTCTTTCTTTCTTTCTTTCTTTTTTAGAAAATGAATACGTTACGGGGCCGCTGAGTTAAGATCTCTTATATTTGTAGAGCTTCATATCGTAGAGGTGAGGTTGGAGGTGATGTTTATGAGCGTTATTTACGGCTGCCTTCCTAATTGGGACTAGCTCCTCAATAATTTAGCACACTGCAGCTCGTGTGCTACAATGTATTTTTGTATACTGGTCTTGATACCCAGTTAACAGGCGTGTTGAGTTTTTGGCATCAAGCCCCTCAACTTACCCGCGAATTTGTTGGGGTGTTATACTGTGATTCATACCGGATAACAACAAGCGACCAAAACGGTCGTGAGAGAGCAATGAATTCAACATAGTTAATGCATTCCGTAACCTACAATGTAGAAGTGGCAAAAAAGAAGGTTGAGATCTACACTAGCATGTGGTGGCGTTGCTGCTTGGCAAAACGTCAAAGCTCCAACCGCTCAGTTGGGACTCTCTGACATCAAACGGTCTGCTTCCCCACTTCTTTCAGCATCGTTAATCCTTTTATAATCATTCCTTGAATTCCTTTCTCTCGATCTTATCGAAAGCTCTTTTTTTCCATACTAAAGTCACGTCTAAGCCGAGCCGGAAACTTTTCCAGAAGTATTTTGAGAGAATCATAATTGAAAATGGGCGAACCAACGCGTGACGAACCAACGCGCTCCTTACGGAGCAACACGTTGCTTTCTGATGAGCCCACCGCGCAGAAGTTGTTCAATACCATTCGCAAGAGTATTCTGGACACAAACCACTCCATCGACTTAACCTTTCAAAACATCGCCCCAACATCAGGGTCCTTGATAGTAGCTTCCCTTGCTGAAGACCCAGACATAGAGCGCTCACTTCCTAGGTAGGTTTCCCGCTGTTGTTCATCTCACCAGGTCAACATGACATATTACCATACTGATGCGTGACGCCTAATATAAATTCAGACTTTCTTACAATTCCGTGACCCGGGTATTAACTGCCCGAATAATGCCGACTCACGTCCATGATTGCCATCAAGAATGGCTTTGCTTTGAGCTCGGCCAAATGCGCATGGCCGGCTTTCTGTCTCCTGCAGAGGCAAGGTTGATCAAGTTTCGCGTTGGCACAAGTGAGTTGAATTTTGATTTGCGTCGAATGATTCATTTCTTTCTTGTTTGTAGCGCAGCGGAATATCTCCCCTCAGTTTTCCCCTTCGTCACCTCGTGCCATATTAACAGCATGTAGCTTTTGAACATTTCTCTAGCCCATACCTTTCGTCTGCCAAAGAACCCGACTCGTGTTTTTTACCTGATATGTTACCTCTCCCCACCCTCGTCGTAGAAAGCGGCTGGACAGAGTCCTGCACCCGGCTAAATAACGACAAGAACTTGTGGTTAATAGGTGGGAGACCTCACGTTCAGCTTGTATTTCTCATCAAATGGGCAAAGCTATCGGGGGGAAGAATCAAGGGTGACATAGAGATTCATGGAAGAGATATGTCGGGAAATGCTATTTTGCTACAAACTGAGGTGAGAACTGTTTTCTCCTATCTGTCAACACGGGATTTTAATGGTTTATCCTTGTACCAAAGTAATATATCACAATAACTCACCGCATGCACAGCCTATATTTCCTATACCGTCTGGTAACCCCAGACAAGTTATCCAGATTACCCGAGCCCAAGTATTTGGTACCGCCATACTTACCGGAAGAAACCCTAGCGATACATATCTCCTCCAAGTTGAGGAACTGCGTCAAAAAGGGCAGGATGCAATAAGACAAATGGGTTTTGTGCCGGCGTAGCCAATTGGTTGGTATTTGAAAGTTTGGTGAGATGTGCAAGCGTGGTTCCCACACTATGCTGCGACTGGCGGTTGCAGTTGTTGTTGTTGTTGTTGTTGTTGTTCTTCATATTTTTTCTAGGGCCATATGCAGTCTGAGACTATGACAGCCTTCACCTCACTAGCCTACCCTTATGTTCGGCTACTCTCTAGTTACATTTCTCTATTCATAACTGAGTCATCCTTGATGGAGAGACTTCACTATACCATTCTGGATCTAGCCCTCAAGGGGGGCCTTGCCCCACAATTGCTCACGCAATACTACGGATTTTGCAACAGTTGCGCGCACCAACAACTGCGCGCACCAATAATCCGATTATCGCCTAGTTGCCAAGTACGCGGCGGATTTTAATAACCACCATGTAATTATTAAATTGCACTATCCGAAGGGCTTGTAAAATCAAATCTTGGTGTATTATAGAAGCGGCGTGGGTATATTTTAATCCGATGAACATCTTGGCCGTGGCGCCAGAGCAATACAATATGTTGGGGGGCACGTGATAGGGTAGCCGTAGTACCCACTAACAATTTTTCCTACACCGTGATCCATCATAATCATCCACGTCATCCACGCCACGGGCCCCTGATTTTCAAACGCTTAACCCAATATGGCAGATTGGAACGCGCACCAATATTACGGGGCTTTACAAGAAGCTAGCAAGAAGTGGGCGGCGCCGGCGAAGTTAAAAATACGAGGTTGGTGCGAGCACCTAACTGAAAGCGGTAATTTTTTGGTGCGCGTTGCAAAATCCGTCTGGGCGTGTTCGGTTGCACGTACAAAGCCGTATATCCTGCACGCAAAAAGTGGATACTAGCGTACTGCCGGCGTTGATTTTTCAAACCTTTATTGCCACCCTAAAATCACCGCGGTTTTTAAATGTAATAATCAAATACACACCCGTGATGACAGGCAGACCGTTCTTATTCAATTCAACCTCACCTATTTTGTATGATAGAGCTGTGAAAAATGCCGGGCAGTCAGTCTTCAAATAATATGGGGCTCTTTGAACCCGAAGAAGTTTCAGTTTCATCAAGCCAATGGCCTACCTCTCCCTCACCTGCCATAGTGCCTGCCACGTTGCCTGCGCCGCCAATAATAATAGAAGATTCAACTCAGTTGACGTTTCCTATTGCTTTTCATCAATCCGCCGTTGAATCCGCCGTTGAATCCGCCGCCCAATCCGCCTCCCAATCCGCCTCCCAATCCGTCTCCCAATCTCGTTCGCGCGTTGCATGGAATCCGGCAATGGATGAAGCAATGCTGCTGGGCCTGTTTGACGCGAAAAAGGATGGGTGGGAAACAGACAATGGAAACTTCAAGATTCATGGATGGAATATTGCAGTTAAAGCAGTCCGACGTGTCACTCATCAAACTATCAATAAAAACAACCTTGAGAATCGATGGAGGAGTAATAAATGTATTTGGCGGCTGTGGATGAGGCACAAGAATCAGATCTCTGGCTGGACTTGGTGTGCAGAACGCGAAACGTACATTAATGATCCGGAGGTCATGGAAGAGTATTTTCAACGTCATATGGACTTGATTATATTTCGAGATCAGGGGCCCCCATTTCGAGAGTTGAATGAGCAACTACTTGAAGGGAAACTTGCAACAGGGCAATATGCAGTTGGTTCTCGAGCTATGAGACGGCAACTGGATACAGATGATGACTTATATCCTTCATCATCACCTGCATCAAATGCCCTGGCATTGAATGATCTGGCTCTTACTGCTGTGGACAGTTCTGCTGCGGACAGTCCTGCTCCAGAACGAAAACGTTTGAGAAAGGGGAAAAAGAAGATGAATGCTGAATCAATCTCAGAGCTTAGATCAGTATTGCTAGAAATGAACAAGGAGATGGTTAATGGCTTACGAGAGGTTTCTGAACGGGCTCCTGAGAAAGCCACTAGATTATTTCTACAAGAAGTAAATGAATTACTTCTTGAGGAATGGAGGGATAGTAATGGAATGGTTCCATATTGGCGTTATGCTGCAGTTCCACGTCTTTTTGCAAGCAATGGCGCAATGGCGCAGGTTTATTTGGGATTCAGTGATAGCTCACTAGAGCAGCGGCGTGCTTTTATAATGGATATTCTAGAGAACGCAGGTTAAAAAGCATGTTAAAAAGCATGTAAAAAGCATGTAAAAGGAGGCGGAATAGTAGACAGAAAAGTAGATGGAATAGTAATTGAAATAGTAATGGGAACGCGGTTGAAAAGTAGAAGGAAAAGCATGTTAATTGACGATTTTTAGAGGATGAATGTAGATATATGAGCAATATTGCCATATTCTTGCACATTCTTATGATTTATTTAATATTACGATATGGTATTTTATATGTATTTATGGTATATATTACCATGATGTAATCTATTGGCCAATTAAATCATTTTATTTACCTAACCTCCTCACACAAAAAGTGGTGATGATTTAAAACAGTGTTTTTAATTGTATTTACAGTATTTTTGATAAAATTCGAAAAAATATCGCGATGTGTAGTTCTATATTATGATTAACTAGATACAAGATCTCATCAAGCCAGCCACTCTACTTTTCACCACAGCTCCCACTATTATTTCTATTACTATTTCTACTACTATTCTTACTACTATCTCACCTACTTTTCACCACGGCTCTCACTACTATTTCAACTACTATTCCTACTACTATTCCGCCTCCTTTTACATGCTTTTTAACAGGCTTTTTAATGTGCTTTTTAACCTGCTTTTTATTGCTTTTCAACCTGCGTTCTATATGCTGCTAGTTCTCTATATAATAAATATAGGCCTTCCACATCCGCTCCGCGATCTCATCTCGCTTTTTAATCATATAAGAATCATCCTTTCACTCATCACTCTGTTCATTATCTAGTGAGACTTCTTCATTTTCTGATAAATCAACATTCAATTCCTCATCAAGTTCTTCATGCTTGTTCATAAAGTTATGAACAGCTGCAAGAGCAAAGATCAAGCAGACTTGAATTCTAATTGAATATCCTTCTCTAACTCTGTCATAGATTCAAAATCATTGTTCGAAGATGTCAAAAACACACTTGATTACATTTCTCATACTTGCATGCTGAAGATTAAAAAGTTCTTGCTTATTGACAGATCTTCTGTTGATTTGTGCGAATTCCTTGAAGTGATATTGAACCTCTGAATATGGAATCAAAACGCCTCTTAATCTCTTTGAATAACCGGCATCTGCAAGGAAATAGCAGTCATTCATTGCAGTTGCAGTCAAAAAATCGTCATTATTTTGAGCATGAGCAATAACACAGCTATCGTGAGAAGATCCTTCCATTCCAGGATAAATATATACGAAATTCAACTCATGATTGCATGCCGCCAGAACCTTCTGTGATATCCATCCTTTTCAATTTCACCATGATGACTGCTGGTTTGAAGGAACTGCAATTGACAGATGAGTTCCATTCAGAGCTCCAATACACCCTTTGAAGAATGGCCACTGTTTGGGATTATCACTCAGAGCCTCCCTGCTATATTCCATTTGACAGACAGGCAGATGAACAACATGGTCATACAGTTCACATAATTTCTTAAACACTTCATGGAATATTCTATATAAAATAGTGAGTATTACACATATCTGCTATGGGTGATCTATGCTTACTTTGATATTGTATCTGTGGAATGATGGAACATCTCCGCAGTGTTTCTATATGCCATTCCTTGAGTGGTTATATATAGAAAAATCAAGAGCTTCTGTTCAATATGAATAGCAAGTGGATCTGTCAGCTCTTTTATACTTGTATAGTTCCGTAGCCAATTGACAAGCTCCAAGAAGGTGCCAGGCTTCATCCGCGTCATATTTTTCAATCGTTGTTCATGAGAATCCGGTTCGAGAAGGTCGGAGGTAAGATCCATTCCACAGAAAGGGTCTTTATAACTGGGTTCAATTAAACTCTATCCTCCCTTTCGTCCTTCGGCCCAGGATTGCCCATTGCTTTGAGCCTATTGCCGACCCAATATTTTGCCATAAGTAGGAGGCGATTTAACATGTTAATGAAATGCAGAATGACTGGTCATAATTCACGAAGCTCTCCATTTTTGTATTATTAACCTTGGTTGGACAGCAGAGAGAGGTAGGATTGGATGTTATGCTGGGTGAATATATATCCTAGAGGCTATGCTCATGATCCTTGTTCCCATTTCTCATATCCGTTTGCATCTTTCTCCGTATACAATATCTCTGCTCCTTGATAAGAGTCTCCTTTTGAAACCCATCCTGTTTACTGCCACAAAATATCTACAAAACCCCGCCAAAATGTCGCTCGCAACCCTCCGCATCGTCATGGCATGCGATGAAAGCCGGCCACAGCTGCAACGAGACCCTAAAACCCCACCTCTCAAATAACCTTACCCACACATTGCCGTCCAGGCCATCCAACTCATCAAGGGAGGAAGAGCGGACCACACCCTTCTGATCTGTGGAACTGGCCTGGGTGTGGCGGTTGCGCGCCAATAAGATTACGGCCATCCGCGCCGTTGCCGCCCACGAATCCATTCTCCGTAGAGAGATGAGTTCTCAGCAGCGATTCCCAGGTGCTCTGCTTTGGCCAGAGGGTTATGGTTATTGGCATCGATCTGGCGAAGAAGTTGGCTGGTGACTGGCCGACCTACCGCTTTGATGCCGGAAGTGCCTCCGCAGGCAAGGCGAAAGTTCTTGCAGAGTATGAGGCCAAATTTGCTTGTTAGAGTTGTCTCTGGAAGGTCTCTTTTTTATATATGTAATTTAAACATCTACATTGTTTGAATGCTCAAGCAAAGGGGGTCGATTCATCTCCTTCTTTTCCCTCGCTAAAGTAACTGCGCGAAAATTCCCCATGATCATGATTCTTCCACATTTATTTTTTATGTATATAGACGAGCGTTTCGACTTTTGAAAACCACATATACAGACAAGGCGTTATTCCGATCAAAGTCGGGAAGAAAAGATGAAAACTGCACGGTTGCGTAGGCGACACGACTTCCTCTATTTTCCGTCTCTAATGCGTATTTTTCTAACTTCCCCTTTTCACTACCCAGAAGGCACTATATGTTGATAGCTGTCAGACAAAGTAAAATATTGTTCCAAGACCCAAAACAATCCAATTACTTCTCTACCCCGTCCGCAATTTCTCGCATTTCTGCTTTTATTCTAGTAATTGTTCCGCTGCCCCCGTAGACCAACCCCGTGTAGAGCATCGCTAAGTCAGCCCCAGCTTTCAGAGTTTTCGCAGCCTGTTCTCCATTCATAATTCCGCCAGATGCAAAAATCACTTTTGGGACCATGTGGGATTTCATTTGTGATGTCGTGGTGTCGGTTTCAGACGGTGATGTGCTGTCACCAGTGTCGTCAGATACGACCATTTTGTCAAGTTGCGCCCGATATCTGGTGACGAGGGAAACGGTTTTGTTGAACAAATGTGGACCCGAAAATCCTCCCGTCTCTTTTAGCGTCTCTTCCTCGCGGGCTGAGAGCTTGTAGCCTCTGGGTAATGCTTCGGGCCTCGTTTTAGTTGTGTTTCCCACGATAACTCCGTCCACGCCAGATGCGCGGACGGCCTCGCAGATCCCAGAGATCTGCTCATCGGTATCTTCATCTGGGCTTACTTTAACCATCACGTAGGGTTTTGTCTTCCTGCTCGTGTGTTTCGCAGCATTGACTACACCCGTTAGAAGCGTGGTAAGCGGCCCTGACTCCTGAAGCGTTCGAAGGCCAGGGGTGTTTGGGCTGGACACGTTCACAACAAGGATATCCGCATATTTCCCCAGCAGGTCCACGCAGTAAACGTAATCCTTATTGACGGCTTCGATGTCCGTCTCCGGCGTGTCTTTATTTTTTGCAATCTGGACAGCGAGAAGTTTACCTTCGATAAGACTGCCGGGTGGGACACCCGCTCCCCCATCTAGCACCCACTGTTCTCCAAATTCACTCGAACCAAATCCGTGAGAGTAGGCGAACTCACGAACTCGCTGCTTGAGAACCGCAGCCATATGATCTGCTCCTTTGGAGTTAAGCCCATAACGATTTATCAAAGCATTCTGTGACACGATGCGAAACACTCGACTTCTAAGGTTTCCTTCCTGAGGACGAGGTGTAGTTCCTCCAACCTCAACGATAGCAGGTCCCAGTTCAAACAGGGCTGACGGGATATCTGCGTCCTTATCAAGGCCACCAGATATCCCAATCGGGTTGCAAAGGGTATAGCCAAATACCTGATTTCAATCATTAAAAATCCTTATCTCTCAAACAAAAAGGAGGGCTCAGAGATGGCATATCACCTCAGTAACAAGTTTACCGTCCCCATCTGGATTTCCCCTTTCTCGAGGATGGAGGCCAAACCGATAGAGAAATTTCATCCACTCCACTCCAGCATGATGAGCATCTTCCGCATCTGGATAATACCACCTAATGAGGCGCGGAACAATCCACCGATGGGCATTCGCCCGGGTGTCAGTCCCATATATATATCCAGCCCAGAGGAGAAAAACGATTGATGTTCCGAGAAAATATCTCTTCACTTTTCCACCAGGAGGCTTCGCGACTTCTGCGGCAGCGCCACGTATTGGAGAAGGCGACGAAGTTGAGGATATGCTCCTTGAGCCAAAAGGCAAATTTGACTTGCATACCGCGGGGCCTCGACTAAACCGTGCTGCAATGGAACATCGGGAGGCATGGGGCGCACCACCGCGGGACATCGCTCCTAGGATTAGGAGTGGAAACCGCGGAAGGCGGCCATTGCCACCGGGTATCATTGGTAATACGGCTAGGAATATGCGCTATCAAATTCCCATTGACGATGTGCCAAATTGTCCGAATGTAAACGAGAGTGCTGTTAAAGGGTTAACATCTCGCCCAATATTTATTCCATGAGACGACAGTAATTTAAGCAAAGTTAGAATATACTAAAAAAGTAGAGCAACGTATTTTAAAGCAAAATGGTAATTAAAACAGTCAGTTTTTTAAGATTGGCTGCCTTCATCTCATCATAGTGACTTTTGAGCGAGGTTAGACCGATGAAAACTACCAAGGATGCCGTCGAGCGCAAAGACGCAATATCACAGACAATTAAGACAGGACATAATATCAAATAACGCACTTACACGGTATATGGTCCAATGGGTGTTCTGGGCCTAATTAACGCTGCAATGCGTGATATCACCGCTGTCTCCCTGAAAATAGAAATTCGACGCTGGAAGGTCATTTCTGGAGCTCTGCTTTGAGGTCAGCCATGCCGGTGACGGAAATATTTTTCACCGTGATATTCTTGATCACAGCATCAAATCATTGTCGTTCACAGATGCCCTTTTTCCAGAGCCCATTCCTATCACCGATAGAAAATAGTCCATACTCCAGCCGCTTATTTGGGTCTCAAAAAAGGTGTGCATGGCCCTTCCAGAGGGCTTTGTTTTTTTTTTTTTTTTTTTTTTTTTTTTTGGCAACACCACAGTTATGGAAAGTAGTGCATCATAACTTTCAATCGACACAATGGTTTTTATTCATACAGCCATTCCAGGATATGAAATCCCAAGTGCGAGGCCATTCATTACCAGTTGGCGAAAGTAAGATCTGTCAAAATGCTCCATCGGCGACCATGTGGATGGGATATTCGGTGTGCGCCCCGACGAGAATATCCCAGGAACTCTCGACAAAGGGGGCCCTTCTCTTGCAATATAGCGGGTAAGGCTATGTATGATCTTACACGAAGATATATTTGAAATCTTTCGGCTCTAGGTTCATGAAAGTTTTATAGCCTCCTGTTGCCGCAGAACGGGGTTCTTGTCCTTCCAGAGGCCTCAGATCTAATGGCAAAGGCTTCAGGCAATTTAAACTCTGCTCTACCGTTGCAGATGACTAGATCTGATGCCTCGCGTCTTCTCTCTGTTGCCTCAACGCATTCCTCCAGGCTCTTGGATTACACTTGGTGGAAGAACAGAATTTCATTTTCGTGACCCCATCGGGCCAAATATCACTCTCCAAAGTTCGAACTATGTTGTCACCAATTTGGCAATTTCCAGCTGTTAGAAATTCCATAAGAATGAATTTGCTGATATACTTATGTCGACATGACTCATGCCGAATCCAATTGTGCCCAATGTCAATGAGATACTCCGTAGAGTGGATGGGACCGAAATTGGAATTCTACATGAGTGGAAATTCCCTTGAGTGCTGTCTTGTTCACAATACAAGCAATTTCGCATTCCGTGTCAGTCCATCCACTCTGCCATTGATGGAAACCTTAGCGAATCAAATTTCTCCTTCTGCTGTTGCGCATATTACTGTTTCCATAATGGCGGATGTTTATAATGCCGACCTTGCTGGAAGGCGAAATACATCCATTCTACTTCATTTTTGCAATTGCGCAATGCTATTTGAACATGGAGTGATATCCATGTCTCTACCTACGAGAAGCTAACTTCTTGTCCACCCCAAGAGAGGCACTTACTAGAACGGGTGATTCTAATATCTGAATGCGCTTCCAACACTGGGCCATCTTTCAGTCTATAAAGTATGTTTCGGGTCATTCAATGGCTACTCTATTCTGATATCTTCATCGCCATGGAGACCTGAGTGGTTCATCTTCCAGTCTAAAACCTGGAGACCGCCATCGAGAGGCTTGGAGGCTAAAGATGTACTGTACATACATGCAGTAGAGAATGAAACCTCATGTTCTCATTCATATGCTTAAGAGAACGTACTGATATGATTTCCTCCTATATCAATGACTACTTCTCATCGCAAGGATTCACCGACGCGGCTTCCTTCCCTCCGTGGTGGAACTTCTGTGGCGGTGAAGTCCGTGAGGGAACCCGATTATTTACCCATTTGGTTTCTGCCCTTATTGCTGACACCAATGGATGAGGCTTAATTCCATGGTGATTTTTGAGGACGGAATGATACGCCTCCCACGACCCCAGAGCCGATATTGACATGTTGGATACGTTCACATGGTGGCCTCATCGTAGTAATCGCATGCGCAACTACGGCTTATTTGTCTTAGTGCCTGTAGAAATTATGGGGTGACATGAGATCGCTTTTCCCACGATCATCATCAGTGGTTTCCGCTTTGGCCAGCGACCCTAGGGAATATTTTGTTTTTCATGTTTTAGACCATCTCACCTTAAGTCGTAAGAGGACATACTGTGTTCTGTTTTGCTGAACCATACATAAAGGGCATGGCTCTATAAACCTTTCACAACATTGATCTGATGGCCTGGAGCAGAGAAATGTGATGCTTCCAGATTGGGAAAGATGAATATCAACTCAGATTGGCAGCCAGATAAGTTGTCCGACAATATATTCTCTCCTCTACCAGCACATAGGAACCGGTATTGAAAGGTATATGGATATGTATTCATGTTCATATGGTTTCTTGCTAAAAACAAGGATATTTAGTTCTATACCACGAATGTAGTCTATTGACTCACTATTATTCCGCTAAGTCCAATCTCCACTAATTTACTTCTATCTATACTGGACTTTTGCGTCATTCAGGCTGGGAAACGGAGGAAGATATCAGTAACCAGAGATTCTGGATTCCTTCCAGCGATTCAGGATCTATCAACCCTTACGTTGCCATCATTACTCCGTTCCAAACACACCAAAGACATTTATACCAAAATTTCTCCGTGAAACCTTCAACCTCAGGATGGGTGGGGTATGACAATTCAATATCAGAAGAGAAAACAAATTGAAGCAAAAGCAAAATAGTGAAAAGCACACAGTCCATGAAAAAGCCAACAAATCACTTTTTGATACCCGCCAACAACAGTTGCCAAAACTCAAATATACTTACCTGAGGTCAAGTCATCAGCGAACACATGCATCTCCAGCCAGAAGCGTAGTTCAAAAGTTCACCCCCACGCTAGTATGTTGATCGTGGAATTTTATAGGCTGATATAATTTTCAGTTACAGATTTATCAACGTCCCTTCAAAAATAGTTAGTTGATCATCAGGGCCTTCTTAAATGACAACTTGTAAAAATGAAAACCATCAATGTCCCAGTGCGAGGACGTGAAAGGCGCTGCTGAATTTGCCTACAGTTTTTCACATTCCACGTCTTCGTGACTGCGGAAATATATGGGCTGATTTTTCATCCAACCAAGGAATCAATTCGGTTCATAGTCTTAACAAGGTTGAGGTTCTATTCTGAAATACGAGGTTCAGAGGGCAGGGCCAACAAGGAAGACCAATATGCATGGATGGGTAAGCAATGAAATGAAACTGCGCCTCATACCAGGTGAGATCTTATATCGAATATCTCAATTCTCTGAATAAAATATGATCAGCAAGTGGCAAAAAAAAAAAAAAAAAAAAAAAACCAAAAAACCAAAAAACCAAAAAACCAGTTAACGAACTGACCTTCCTTACGCTAAAAAATGCATGAAACCTCAGTAAAGCGCTGTAAAAAAGTGTGAGCACTCTCTCTTCCTCTTCAATAGCCAGGGAACAGGCAAATCCTCGTGATCTCTTGCCAATCATGCGAGCCCAGTTTCAAACATGGCTGTCTTAACCACTTTTTGTCGCTTCAACTCTCATGCTGCGAAAAACCAGAAAACCAGTCGTGGAAAAAGCAAAGAAAAACCTTATGGTATTACTTGCAGCTGAGACGACAAAAATCCCGGCAAGACATCAAAATTGAACCCGAAAAAAAAGGGAAACAGAACAACACTTGATTTCCTCATCCTGATCAGCTCAATTCCAAATCGAAAGAATGCTGCTCCATCCGCATTTAAATGAATCAACACAGCTTCAAAAGCTAGATTGAAAAGCCCCAAATCTACCAATCACAAGGTAGAAGAGTCGAGTGCGACTGACGCACGATCACGTGGTGAGAAAAGTCGGTGGATAGACAGATTATCCCATCCGCAAGCAAGGGTGCGCCTCGTTTCTCACAGGCACTATCCTTGCGAAGTTTGTCGTGGAATGGTAATTATGATTCGCGGGCGCGAATTTCTCCCTGATTGCAAAGGCAGGGATGGTGGATCTGCAAAAGGAAGATGTCATTCCAATTCCTTGTTGGTTATTGCGGGGACTCTGAGATTCATTTCGTAAGGTTTGTTTCATCTTTCACCCTTGGCTCTCTTATTCTCTCTTTTGTCTTGTTTTTCCATGGGTTCTGCCTTTTGGAGGTTACTCCTATGTGAGGATGAACGATGAAAATTTCCAATAGAAAGTGTGGTACCTCACTACCATAGTGTCATTTTGCTTGTTACCTGCGCTCGTAGCACACTACAAAGTTTTAATGCTAACATTATACTGCACATCATATCATACAGAAGTTGTCTCATATCTATCCTGTGGGTAAGAGAATGTGAGGTAAAAAAAAAAAATAAATAAATAAATAAATAAATAAATAAATAAAAATAAAAATATTCGACACGGACAAGATTCGAACTTGCGCACCCGAAGGTATGAGATGTCGAAACCATTTGCTGGTAGAACACACAGCGGGTTCAAGTCTCACGTATTAACCACTCTACCACCGTGTCAATTTGTGCTGGCGTAGACCCCGGGATTAACATATCTCTTTCCGTCTCATCTCTTCCTTTGGTCCTATTTCATTAGGGGGTGGCAATAAATAAGAGAGCGCTTTTGCGACACCATTGCTAAATAAATCAGCCACTGGTAATTACTGATAAATAACTAGTGGAAATAACGTAGTAAATATCAAACAATATGCTAGAACAGACGTAATAGTCCCTGGGAGAGCAGTGTGATGAAGGCGGGAGAGGGAGCTAGTGCGGCAAGTCCTAGTTGAGCAACTATTCTAGCGTTCTTCTTTGCATTCTGTACATCATTTGTCGTTGACACAGCAATGAAGGGCTTCATAATTTCCAGGAAAATTCTTAGTACTCTTGTGGATGCGGATATATCGTTTCGGATTTGATCGGACTCAGTTCAGTATTCGCCACCATTACCATGTATGTTTGAGCTGCATCTTGGATAATGTTCAATCATTCTCCATTATTGAACTTTAAACACACACTAAAGACAAGCCGTATAGGAGAGTGATCTTCTCATGCTTTTGCTGAGGCGATGGGAGGTTTTTTTCGTTTTTCATGAACCGACTTGATTTCTGTTGAATAGTTGGAATCATCGAGATCGCTGGAATGATTTGGGCTTAGAACATAAATAAAAGCGAAAACTATCTCCACAAGATCCCAAGAGCTTCCCCACGACATTTTCGGTCTGCAAGAGTTCCGTTTGTGTGTGGGGCATTCCTGTCGACGCTGCTGAGAACCTTTCTCAGAGCAGGGAGGGGGGGAAATGTTGCCATGTGTTTGAGACATCAAAAATCAAACGTATTTCCTGTATGCTTTCCAGCTTCGTTGATAGTAGATCAGCAAAAGAAAAAATATTATACTTTAATAAAATTATTATCCAAAATTAGCAACTTCTTCATCTTCCTGAATATACAGAAACAGATCCCTGTTCCCCTCCTGAATCCTATGTTGCTTATCTTCCACTGGTTAACCATTGGTGGGTAAAAATGGTAACATTGCCCGTATCCAACGATCCAGAGCTCCAATTTGCAGATCAGCTTAATTAAGAATTTGGGTAATTCTTTAAGGCATATTGTGCGGTGTCTGATTGGGGTCCGCAGCCTTTAGCACTGACCTCCTCCGCCTGGGACTTTCCTTCTTTGGTCCTTCCCCCAGGCCGGACCTCAAGACCCCCGGAATCCCCCAGTTATGCGGGGCGTTCCCGGTAGGCCCATGGATCCAGCGACACATCCTTCAAGAGACCGGGAGTGGGGGTGGGGGGGCGGGGCGGGGGACAGCAAGGTCAAGAACAACGCCCGAGAAGATCCGTCCATTTGATCGAAATTTAAAACTATTGCTCCAGTATCTTAGGAGAAAGAGTTCCAAAAGCTCTTGCCATGATCATCATCTTCAAAAATATCGTTGAAAAATAACTTCCGCATCGGATCGTATCTAGCCCTTGGTGGCGAGGAGTGTGCCACGGGGCGAATAAAGTTGCGTGCCCAATGCCTATACTGCGTAGTCCTTGTAAACAACGCAGTAGTGCAAAGAATCTATTTTCAATGGAGGAATAATCCTCTGGTGCCGTTGAATACGAATCCAAGGGCTTGTTGACTGGGCTAATGTAAGGGCTCGCCAGCAAATTATCATTGCGAAAAAGGAAAAGAAATGAAAAAAAAAAAAGGAAATAAATCCCTCGTGAAGCTCATATCGCGATTGTTTCAATGGCCATGGGATATTTATCGTCTTGATACACGGGCTGTTGAGAATTCTGTAAAAAGTTTCCATGCAAAATCATGCCAGAATGATTTTCTATAGCCCAAGCAAAAAGGTCGGGGGACATCCTACTGGAATTTATGTCACATATTTTCTGATCCTCAAGAGCTTTTGCTTGATGATCATGAGCCCAATCAGAGTCTTGGTGGATTCCCGTGGACCATGTCACATGTATTGGTAATTTATGTGTATGGAAAGTGCTTGATTAACTCCTCTTTACTTAAGAGTAAAGGGTTGATCAGGATCGTTGTAGTCTCTTCAGATGAAGGGAACAATAATCTGTGGCTAAATATGGTAGGTATCCCTTTTTGAAAACAACTTCGACTTTTTTTTTTTTTTTCTTTGCATGGTCAGAGATATTGAAACTCTTAGTCAACAGACACAAACTGTCAGTTCCACCCCTAGAGACTTGTATATTAGCCCTGACGAGAGACGGTTAGGTATGGAGAGATACTTCAGCTGATATACAACGGTTAGCTGGCACAGACATTGCCAACCCCGATAGATAAGTCTGATATTGTCACGGTATGGTATCTATGGAAGGTGTTTGAGTAGCCCACACTAAACCAGCTATGGAGCACTGATGCCGCACGGCTAGTTTTCGACGGGGAAAAAAAAAAAATAAATAAAATCTCTCTTTATATCTTCTCTCTTCTCTCTTTATATTATAGAAAAACCAACTTTTTCCGTGAAAAAAATACTGTAACGTGACCTCACGCGATGTCATGTGAACCCCATCAAATCCATGAACGGCAGCTCTGAGTGAATTGACTCTGTTGTACTGTATGACAGCTGTGTTGTAGTTGTTGCAGCTTGCCTGCAGCATTCATATATATAACAGCAGTTAACTGTACTACATTTGACAAGAAATATAAGACTAGCTGTTGATAATGATAACATGACATTGTAACAGATGTATTTTAATTAACAATCTGGCACTGTTCTAAATACAGATTATAAATTGATTTAAAAAAAAAAAAAAAAGAGATCAAAAGAAAAGGTCATACAAAGAAAGTTCTTATAAAAAGAAGATTGAAGTGGAAGAATATGACAAGCCATTTCACAGTGAAGCATAGAGCAAAAGAACATTAAGAATTATGTGAAAGAATTATTAAAATTATATGAGTGCAAATTATGAGATGAAAGAGATTATATGAAAGAATTGTTAAAAACTACACAAGCACAGAATGCAATGACAGAGACAAGTAAATGCAGAAGAGAAGTTGATTGCATAAATTAATTACTAACAGATGCTAATTCATTATAGATATTTATAAATTGATTTAATCAAATATTATATAATTCAGATTGCATTGACTGTATTAATCTTTCATTCTATATTTATCAGATTGCTAATATCAGCATATTATGTGAGAGAGTGTTTTCTATAGCTGAATTTATAACTGCAGTAGTTTACTCTGATTATTTTAAAAACTGTATCATTCTCACTGTATTAAATCAGAATGCATTTCATATTAATGAATAAATTATAATAATCATATCAAAGAATGTTCATACATTTTATATTGCAGATGTAATTTATACAGGTGATCTGATTCTGAGCTGTGAAGAATTTTTCCATAAATATCTAATTATTATTAATTGTTCAGCTCTGTTACTATTTATATTAAAATTGAAAGTGAGTATTTTTATTATATTTCTTTGTAATCTTCAATTATCTGAAAGACTCTGCAATAGTATAAAAATGATTGTTCAGTAGATGACAATCTGTTTACTTAAGATGAAAATCATATTCAATATATATAAAAATTCAGTTTATATATTGCTGCAGAATGATTTACATATTTAATTTGTTGAGATTTTATTTGATATAACTCACTATCAGTTTTCAGTTCATTTATATTTTGCAATGATAATCAACAAATCTCATTTTTTTATAGTTAATATTAATTTCAGAAACTCTGTATTCTCATATAATCAGCTGTATATTGTATTCTTTTAAATTACAAATATCAGTCAATTGACTATTCTGCTAGATAAGAATAATGAAAGATATATATTAAATGAAATATATTCAGAGATTTTACAGTTTCTCAATTAATTCTTCTACTACTACAGTTTTTCTTCTTTGTCTACAGAATGTCATCCCCGGTGGCCGAATGGATAATGCGGCCACCAGGTAGCGCCTTGGCGTGGGGACCCAAGGCGCGTGGGTTTAAAACCTACAAGGGACAACATTACATCCGGAGCCAACTTCTCAGCTTCTAAAATAAAGAGATATGAACTTGTCAAGTAGATATCTTCAGATGAATCTACTACCTGATTTAGCTTATTGTTTCTGAGTTGAAAATCTGTATTGTGAGTATTCTTTCATTAATTTTTCTATATTTCTATTATATTCTTGACATTATTCAACACTAAACATTCCTTCTGTATAACCAACTCTTGCCTGTATTTAACATTACACAAGGACTCGTCATAAGCACTGCTTGCATACGAGTATAATGGAATAATAATAATAATAACATACAACAACATTTTCCACACATTGATCAAAATGACATCATTCAAAACAATGATCAGTCAATCAACTGAACTTTATATAGATGTGAAATCTTCAACCACAGATATTTTAAAATCAACAATAAAATAAGTGAAATGAATGAAATAAATAAAGAGCAAGATTTGAAAATGTTTAAAAGCTACTAAAGCAGCTGAAAAGAAATATTATGATAAATATCATATATCAAAAAGTTTTAAAATACAGGACTGAGTAATGCTGTGTGCAAAAAATATATCCATTTTATGACTTTCATTCAAGCTAGATCACACATCAGCGACATCCTCACGCGCCCACTGAACATTATGCCAGTTGGAAGGCCTAAAGTGCCGAAAGCTGGCAGATCACGCACGGCAGGTCGTCTGGATTCACTCAGAAAGCTGAACTACACAGCCATATTGGAACAACATGAGGCCGCTGGCCGCACATCCAGAATCTACACCGCAAATTCTCAGAAAAGTGTGGGGACGGTCCGGCGAAAAGTTCAACAGTAAGTGTTGATCTCTGTGAGGAAATTGAATTTACCTTCTTACAGAGAAAAGCTTCTGCTATGCTGAACTGAAGACTACAGAAGAGGAATTCCTTGAGAATCTGACAGCAGGCCGAGTCAAGACATATTTTGACTGGGTCAAGAACACCCATCAGAACAGCATCAAGGCAGCATCAGCCTTTGACTCTTACTGGCGGGTCCTGAAGATCCTGTATGTGGAGCGCACTGGTCATGGCATGGACAGCGGGATGGAACAGATTTGTCTGAACGTAAGCTCATCCAAGTGACTGATGTTGCTCCAGCTGATGGATGCCCTACACAGTATAAGAACGTCGTGATCAAGAGATGGGGTCTCCGGCGACAGCGGAGGAGGGGCACGTCTGGCACCAAGGATGATGTGTACCGCATCCTCCACGCCCATTGGACGTGGTGTACGAAGGCGTATGCTGATGAGAAGCAGCAACTCTACATTGCTGCAGATATCCTCTTGTCCTTCATCTCCAGTGGCAGACTGGTCTCACTGTTCAACACCCGGATCAAAACCGGTGATGCGAAAGCTGGAGATGGACAGTCAAAGAGAGTGTTGCACACAGTGAGCAAGAGCTCAACAAAGAGGACCAACCGTCGCCATCACCGTCCCCGAGCCACAGGGGCCACCCCCGACCACTACTCAACAGCGGGATCCAGGATCGGCCAGCACGGTAGCAGACCCACAGCATCAGAGAAACACAAGTGGACTCTTTCCGACGATGACAAGGAATATTGCGACACAAAGAAGGCATGAATCATGACTCCTTGAAAAAGCTGTCACTCCGCCCGGGAAGAAGCGTCCTGCGGCAAATACAGGATGCACGGTGAAGATGTTCTGTACAATCCTCTGAATAGCGACATGGATAGTCATATGAGCAATGATACGGACTTTGACTCAGGGTATGTTGACGAAGAGAGTGACAGCACTAGCGGCAGTTCTGAGGAATCTCTGTTTGGTGAGCTCGTGCGAGAAAACGATACTGACACCGAGTCGAGTGCAGAGTCAGTGGAAAGCGGCTGCACCAGTGATACATCCGCTGACAATGACCTCAGTGAACTTGGCCGCTTCATAGAGGACATGACAGACGACGAGTATGATGCAGGCCCTGAGAAGACTGGGGCCATTGTCTGGTGGCATATCAGCTTCCACATCATTCGGAGCCCTGTGGCTGGCCGGCCAAACATCCTCCTAGCCAAGGTCACACTCCTCCACACCAAGGGTGAAGACAAGAAGCTGTGAGTGTAGCTATGCAACTTTCCCTCTTCTTACTGCATTGTGCTTCATTGGCTGACTGACAATGCAGGAAAACATTCATCATCAGCCACAATCCGGAGCCGCTCCTGGATCTTCTGAGGCACCTTCTCTCCATGGCAATAGATGATGAGATCTTTGCGCCTGAATTTGAGAAGCTTGAAGACATCTACTGGTATCTCATCCCATCCTATCTAGATGGTATGAGTCTAAAGATCAAGGCAGAGATGCTTGACGTGCCGGTGTTCCGCCAGCCCGAACGCACGGGCGATGGGTATCGAACATCAGAGAAGACGCTGCTCAAAGAATCTACATGAAGCAGCTACCTCAGACACCTTCACCTGATGGCTGGGCTCAAATATAGTCTGACCCAGTATGTCTGGCGATGCTCTCTCATCAACGCCATCAACAGTATGTGTCTGCCCCACTACTCTCCTTGGTCCCTTCGTCTATCCTCTCTTTCTTCCCATTTCCCTTGGCCAGACTAACTGCTGACCTACCGGATCCGCAGACAAAGCTCCGTCCTCTGTTCAGGATCAAGTAGCCGATCACGAATCCAATGCAGTACAGTACTATCTGGACACGGTCATCCACTTCAATCTGGAAGCCGCGGCCATGGAGCTTCCGTCCAATGATGTGGTCCAGAAAGCAGCCCATGGGCTGTTCTTGAACGCCGACGCCACTGCCCCGACGGAACTTACCGACGAGCTGAAAAGAAAGATCACCGAGAATCCAAAGATCATAGAGCTTACCGAGCGTAGTAAAGAGTTGACCCAGAAGCTGAGGGCGATGGGATTCCGTTCCGTGCCGGCAGCGCAGGGCAAAACTCCACTGTACGAAGAGAAGATGAAGGTGGTTTCCCGGCTGAACCGCAGCAAAGTTTACCTTCACTCCAAGCTTATCGAACGGCAGAGGCGGTGGCACTTCCGGCATGCTGATATGGAGCGATTCAACCAGCGACTCCGCAACAGCGCCGTCGGTGAGTCTTTGGATGAGTGTCCGGCCCCGCCACCACTTCAGATCTCGGAACGGAGACGGGTCGTTGAACTGACATGCGCTGGCACTCAGGAACTGACTGAGGATGAGCAGTTCGCGCGCCGGTGTGCGTGCATCATCGTCTGGTTCAAGCTGCAGCGTCGGAAGGAGGTTCAGCGTCGGGGCCGTCACAAGAAACAGCAGCCGTCCCAGCGAGATTTCCAACCAAACCCGCCCCTAGACACCGTGCGGGCGAAAGAATCCATTCCGGCGAAGCTGGGCGAAAAGCAGTGCCCATTCTGCGTCGCTGATATCTCGTTGCCTTGGGGGGAGCGGCTGAAGGTCCGGGAGCGCACGAACAAGTTCTGGAACCATATCGAGAGCGTCCACCGCGAGGAGCTGAAAGCATACTCCACCGGACAAAAGCACTGCGGGATCTGCAAAGTACAGGGTGTCACCTTCACTCCACCATCCATCATGGAATTCAAGAGTCATACTCTGAGCGTACATGGTCCCCGTCTGCGCCCATGAGATGTCTGCTGAACATAGCATCTAGAGTACGATACATAGACATGGTATGACTAGTGACTGATTGCTTGAGATGATTCTCCCCTCCCCTTACTGTAGGCTATATCCTCACAGAGTTGAAAAGCACGGTCTCGTAATCCACCACTATCTAGGCCAACTTGCGTACATGTCTTTCCCTCAAAGTAATCTCCGCTTGGTACTGGTTCTTGTGTATCACGACTGGCCCTAATTCATTCTGGGTCAAAATCCTTCCGTCCCACAGCTCGTCCTCCATTGCACAAAACTAAGAGTTAATGCAGGTGGAGTTACCTCCCTTTTAGATAGATAGATTCAGTTTCTTAATTACACTCGTTTAACTGTACATCTCATATGGCAAAACTCAACTGTCTTTGTTCTACCTAGTAGCTCTTGATAACACCAACGACAACCTGGCGAGACGTTCCGCAGGTTTCATTAATGGGGGGAGCGCATTCCGGGCAATACCGATGCCCACACAGAAGGGTCCGCCATCCTGACGGGATGGCATAACAGATCTGGCATCGACATTGATACTTCAGCTCACGGACTTCGGTCTCAAGCTTGTCAATGAGCTCATTCTTCCTAGTCATTTCCGCACGCAGGCGCTGCACTTCTTTCTCCAGTACCTCTCTCTGCACATGCTCCGCCTTGAAAATGTTATGGATTTCCTGGTTCGCGGTTTCCTATCTCATTATCAGCCAAGAAGGAGCCCCGCCATGGACCCTACAGGGAGGAGTCTTACCAATACCATGCCCAGGTTACGTCTTTTCGGTGGCTGTAAACCTCCCAAAACAAATAGGCCGTCAAAGGCAGCTCAGTCCAGAATTTTCCGAGGATTTCAATCTGAAGTAGAACCTCATGTTATGAAAATTATCTGGACAAGTGGGGATAGCCAAACGAACGCCGTGAGCGAGCTTCACAAAGTGAATCAGAAAATAGAAGCATGGAATAAAGAGCATAACTTTTGGGCTGCAGATGGTACCTTTGATATTGACGACTTTATATCCATCAATCATGCGATTGAGTTGGTGATTAAAGAAAATGATCCTAAGGCATTTGACATTGCTAAGACACGCATGGACAATATTATTGAGCTGCGCAAATACCCAAGATGATGGCAACTTTGAAAGAAGGACTTCTTGAAAGCTGCTAAGGTCTATGACAGAAGGAATACTTCTATACCCCTCTAAGCCATGACAGCGCTTCAACACATACTCATGGGAAATCAAGGCCCAAAGGCGACAAGAGGCCTGGTACTCCAACACTCATCAGCAAAACAAAAGGAAAACAGAAAGTGATAGGCAGCTATCAAAGTGAGGAAGAGCTGAGTAGTGATGATGAGCTTGCCGCTTCAACACCCCCCAGCAAAATAAAAAGCAGACAGAAAGTGAAAGACAAAGAGAAATGCACAAATCTGCAAAATGATGAGGGATGCTCTGCCCCCAGTACTCTCTGAGTGATCTCCATCGCCTGCACTGTAATTCCCCTATGGGAGTTAGGGAATTGGAAGATAGAAAACCATGCGGTGTCAGCAATCCCTGGGGCAGTGAGCTCTTTGAGAAGTGTCAGAATTTTTAGTGAAAAGGCAACAAAGATAGAATTCCGTGTCAGCATCTCTGGAAAAGTAAGCCCCTTAGAGAATGCCACAATTTTGAGTTAATAACGACCATAGTAAACTCCTCTTAGGGGCGCCATAACCTCAGTAGAGAAGGCCACGAAATTAAAAGTCTGTAAGAAGCCAACATTCATCAGAGGATGGCACAATGCTGAGTGAAAAAGCCACAGAAAAAATGCCCCTGGGGGACATCAGCTTTTTTAAGTGAAAAGCCACATGACAGATCACAATACTTGAAATCTTATTGATTCTTGAAAGAAGTCATGATTTCAGGGTTCAGCAAGCGCTATGACTTCGGGAGAGTAGTGGTTTGAATTTATAAGTGGATAGATTGTAGATTCGGCGGCTGCATCATGACACATACTTGTGAAAACAGCCAATAGATATACTTTTCAAAAAGAGCTTAGTGATGATTTCAAATTAACTCTAATTTACAACAGAATCTTCTATTCTTGCTTCTTCTCAAGTTTCTCTTGCATTCCTTCTTCTCTGCTTCTAGACTTCTGATATTGCATGTAGTTCTCGCATGTTGTTTGAGATGGAGGTGGATAATGCTTTTTCTGTTTCTGTAAGAGCTACATCTTTTCAGAGCTGTATGCATGACACTCACTATATCCTTGTCTGGTGGTGGAAAGTGGCTGTTCGAAGCATCGAACTTGTTAAAATTAATCGTAAAGTATCGGTTGTCTTCATGGATGAGGAGATAGATGCCCTTGCAGTGACAGTCATCAAAGTAGCTACACAGCATATGCTGAAGTGTGCCTTTCCATCAATAATGCATCTGCACAAGCTACTGTGCTCAGTCCATGACTTCTTGACACACTTTGAGTCTAATGTTTGCATGGTGTAGCATTTAATTCCAGTGAAGGTGAAGGATCTGAGACTTGATTATTATGGGGAGAGGTCTCAATTTATAGCTATGAGTGAGTGTTGTGCTTCATTAAGTCAAAAGTCATTTTTTCAAAGTGTACTTCTGTTGGATCTGACTAGTCGGTTTGCTGTGGCACTTGCATGCTTGGGCCGCGATCTGCGATCCGAAACCGTGGCCCACCCCATTGTGTCTCAATTTTCCACTGGGCCACGCGATCCGATCATTTATGCTAAAAGAGAGCATGAAAGTTAAGAAGGAAAAAAAACCAAAAGCTGATAAGAAAAAATAAAAAGAAAAAATAAACAAATAAACATAAAAAATACATTGTAGCACACGAGCTGCAGTGTGCTAAATTATTGAGGAGCTAGTCCCAATTAGGAAGGCAGCCGTAAATAACGCTCATAAACATCACCTCCAACCTCACCTCTACGATATGAAGCTCTACAAATATAAGAGATCTTAACTCAGCGGCCCCGTAACGTATTCATTTTCTAAAAAAGAAAGAAAGAAAGAAAGAAAGAAAGAAGGAAAAGGAAAAAAACAACAACTAACTACTCCTTCACCATATCAACCGCTGCCTCTAGGAGGCGCCCGATATTCTTGACTTTGGCCTTTAAGGCCGTGTTCTCTGCCCGCAAATGGGCAATCTCCATATCTTTGGGGTCTATGACCTTGACACTCTCCTCCCACTCCTTCTGCTTGGCCTTGCTGAGCTGTTTGATTAAGAGACCCAGCTCTCCTTCATCCTCTGCAGGGCGCTGGCATTTGCAGCTGATGGTTTTGGCCTTTACAGTCACAGACTTCTTCCCCTTTTTCTCCTTCTCCTCTTTCTTCTTCTTCTCCATCTCCTTCTTCTCCTTCTCCTTCTTCTTCTCCTCCTTCCCCTTCTCCTTCTCCTTCCCCTCATCTTCCACTGACGTCTCGCGGTTGCCTAGTTCCATGTTAGTTTCTAACTCTAATGGCTAATGGCTAACTTGATTTAGTTGTAGACCTACTTATATGATAATAGCAATGACTCCCCATGCTGTTATAGTGACAGCTAGCACATGCTTCGCAGCAGTGGCCGGAGAGGCCAACACAAGTTTTGAAAGGGCCTTCACCTCGGGCGCAGTGGGGGCAGAGAGGATTTGCAATCTGCCTTCACAACTGCAAAAGAACAGCCTTCTGATTGACAGAACAGCCCAGGTTAAGAGTCTTATCCTCACAGACATCAGACTCACAGTGCTATGACATGTTCATGAGAGCAGTCATCTCTTCTGTCAGCCTAGCTGGCAGGGTTTCTTTCAGAGCCGTCCAGCGTCCAGGGGCCTGTTCTGCAGTCACAGAAAAGGCAGCAGCAGCAGAGGCAGAGGCATAGAAAAAGATGAAGAAGGCAGAGAAGAAGAAGATGGAAGATGCAGAAAGAGGGTAAAATGAGTTAGCAGCAACAGCATTCTCCTCTGCAGTCATTTGAGCTTTGATTTAAGTGACAGCTGCTATGATATTTTGAGCTATTCTATTCATCAGTTTTCTAACACTCATCTAACAGATGAGTGTTTGCATCAAATCTGTCAATTTCAGAATGCCTCAGCTTTCTTCAATTTACAGAGATTTGTTTTCTTCATCCTGTCTTTGTTCTTTTCTTTGACCTTTGCAGCCGCAATCTCCACAGCATGGGCATAGAACTGATGTGTTCGACAAACTTCTTCAGAATTGATGGCTGTAAACATGTCTGATTCAGAGTTTGACTCTGTGATGAAAGAAGGCATGCTGCTGCTGCTGTTGATGTTGCTGTTATTGTTGCTGTTGTTGCTGCTGCTGCTGCTACTGCTGCTGCTGCTATGTGTTGTGTTGTGTGTGTGTTGTGTGTTGTGTGTGTTGTGTGTGTGTGTGTGTTGTTGTTGTAGTAGTTGTAGTTGTTGTTGTTGTTGTTGTTGTTGTAGTTGTTGTTGTGGAGGTGGTGTTATTTGACATTCTACGCCTATGCCTACTACTACTGCTATATTATATTTTTCAGGGGAGCAGGGGTGGGGGGGCGAGCAGAGGATAATTGGAATTATTCATTGACATGTAATTCACATCTTACTATTTATTCTATTCTATTGATACTATTGTTATGTGAAATACGGGCCGCAATTCACTATTTAAAGGTCATGTGACCATCTGTAAATATATCCACTGTCATGGATTTCCAGCTTTTAAACACTTCAACCCACTCAATTACTTTTTAATTATTCAAATATTGGCTGTGTATGGATCATCATCACTCTCCTGCATTGATTGAGACATTGTGGAAGCTTGGGAGAGCTGCGGAGGTTGTGAGAATGATGATGAAGAGGAATGAATAGGTAGATCAAAAGTAATGGCTGCAGGGAGTGCAAGAAATTGCAGATAATCAGTAGAAAGATCAATGAGTTCAAAAATGTTACTTATTTGTTGAGATTGACAACATTCTGCATTCAAACATCTTATTTTCATAGTCTGAAACTTCTTCTTACAAAAACAGATGTAATCAAATGCCTTCTCAAAGAGTAAACCTTTATAGAATTTGACCTGTGATACTGTTACATATGTCAACCCAGACGTGAAATCCTTCTTTGTAATGTTGAGAACAGCTTTGTCAAGTGAGAGACTCTGTGATTTATGAACAGTAATGGCATAAGCAATAGTAATTGAGAACTGAGTCCTGCTGCAGGTTATATTTATGTGAGCAAACTCATGTCAGAACTGAAATATTGGTATGAGTTTGCAGCCATTCTGTTCACAGTAAGCTGGGCCATCATATTTATCAAACTCTGCAAGAATTGCAAAGGGAGCCTCAGTTCAACAGTTAACAGTGGAAGATTGTCAAATGATGTTGTGAATAGTAGCAAGAGCCTCATTAACCAACTCATGCTCTGTTCAAATGTTGATTGTAAGTATGATGCAGCAATCTATGAACAGTGGAAGTATTTGATGAAGATTGCCTGCTTCATCAGAGTTTAACTCATCTGTTTTTGGATCATCATTGTCTGTTATAATATTTATGACAGGGTGATCTGAGTCGGAGATTGCCTGCATATTATATCCACGGACAGGTTCTTGTTTAATGTAGAGTCGAATGGCGTCTGTAAATTCATGAAATTGATGAGAAAGATTGGCTTGGATGCGGCCTGCAAGAAACTTCCAATCATTTACTGACACATTCTCTTCCCGAAGACTATATAGAACCATGCGAAATTGATTGGATTCTTGATCATTTCCTTCCTGCCGTCGGATAACCGTGAGCTGAATGGTTTGGTTGAACTTATAATAGAGGTTACAACTGTTAATCTCGTCCGGATTCTGAAGTTCTCCACTGTGAAAAAGTGGCTTTTGCAGAACAGGAGGCAGTTGATAAAAGTCATCTGAAAAAATGACACTGAGACCATCAAAAGAAAGATGATGATTGTGAGAATATATTGCTTTGCAGGTCTGGTCAATCCAGCTAAGTTGACATAGACCAATCATGAATTTCTCATCAATGATGAGATATTGAATGTTGCGCATGCCGGCCTGCATCGCCTGAAGAGTTTGAGGATTAAGCTCCTCATAACGAGAGGTTTGCTTAATAGGCAGGCGAAAGATGGAATGTAGAGTGCGATCACTAATTGTATGAGCTGCAACCCCTGTTGAAGCTGCGCGGAGAATTGGAGATGGGATATCATTTTCTGCAGCCATGTTTTGCAGGGTTACAGAGAGGACCGTAATAACAAATGTTTTGCCAGTTTCTGTCTTGCCATTCAAATTGATGAGCAGAGGGACTGAATTATCATCAGTTCTGATGTACTCATTGAAATGATTAACGACTGTATCAAACAGCAATCTCTGATCGTGCTCCAGGCTGTTGAGGGAGGCAGAGGATTGTAAATCAGTGTCAGCAGAGAACTCCTCTTTCATTTGATTTCAAAACTGTGAGTAAAGATCAGAATGAATGCCAATGTGCGAGGACCAGTTATATTCACAATCGATAGAGCGGTTGCCAATGAAACTGAGGTCATTCAACTCTGTAATGTTGTGGGGATCATCAGGAAGCAGGGCCGCAAGCTCATTAAATGAGTTTTGCAACTCATTCTTCTCAACATCAACATCCTCAAACTCAGACTCTGGCTCTGAAATGTCATTATCATAGACATCATTAGAATGAACATGAGCCTCTTTGCAGTAGTTGAATGCCTCTGCAAATGTATCAAAAGAAGAAGGTAGATCAAGAGTTTTGAGATCATCAACTTCATGAAAGGGATGATGTAAAAGTAGTTTCACCCGCCTGTAATCCTCTGCTTGAGATTGAGGTTTGTAAATAGGAAAGTATATTAATATTCGATAGTTTGCGCGGGTTCGTCTGTTGTATCGGTTGGGATGGTGGTTATACTCCTGCAAAAACTCAAAAAAGGTGAGATCTTCTAATTCCTTGGGCCGCTGTTTATATTTTTGCAGATATGATAGACCACGGGTGAGACCTTCTTCTTGAATTGTATATAACTGACGTTGCTGATCTTCAGAGCAACAATCAACATTAATAGCTACACAGAAACCAATCTGCAGAGGAAGATCAAAAAGCAGATGGCAAATTTTCTGTGAAGATCAATCTCTTTCTGCAATAAGGCAATTCATAAGCTTTGTAACTGTGGAAAGCAGGGGGCGATTCTGATTAGCAGTTCCAAGAACTCTTTTCAAAATATCATGATAGAACTCGGTTTCACTTTCACTCTTTGAGACATATTTGAACAGATAATCAAGTACAGCTTGCTATCAGTGCAGGGAGCGATGTCTGTATTGGCCAACCAGCTAATTGTAATCAAACAATTGTAGTTATTTAACAAACTGTCATTTCGACAGGGAAAGAGACGGTAATAGCTGCTGCCAGTAGGCTTTCGTAGAGTTGGTTCAGCTTGAGTAGGAATAGAATAGTGAAAGTGACACCGCTCTATGCCAGTACAGCGTTCCTTGCAGATGCAGTATTTAGCACTGCAATGATGGCGTTGAACTCGATTGAGCACTGAAGATAGATGGCCAAACGTATTTTGCTGATCAGAAGATGCCAAAGCAATTGCTGAACACTCATCTTCAGATCATAAATGACAGCCAGGTTCTGAGTTTTGCACAGAAATATGGATGCCCCAGTGGTCTGCAAAAGCCTGACACGCAGTTTCATCAAGCCTGCCAACCTCAGGGTTAATGCTGCCGTTGATTCAGTAGACACCATGACAGTGAGTGGAACTGCGACCCTGTCACTCGTAACGGTCCCACTCATCTACAATGTCAAATTTCTTGGTCAGGACTTCCTGTTTGAAGATAGTAAAACAGAGATGAAACCAATGAGCAACAATGGCAGGGTTGTCACAGATATTTTCGCGGACGATCTTAATCCGTTCGGAGCTAGTCCCGTTTTTCCAGTTTTCATAGTTGGGAAGTAGCCGCATGAGGTCGTCCCAATGGTAATCAGCAGCGGAGAGGGTAAGAAATAGATGAGGAGATTGCAAATTCTCAACATATTCCTGCAACTGTTGGCGTTTCATTGCTCAGAAAGGGCGGGTGCCATAAAGATTGGATGAGAAGTGAGTAATGGAGTTTAAAACTGCCTCTGATTCAGATGTGGTTTCTGTAAATGCGGCCCGTAGATCTTCAAAAGAGAGATCTTTGAGAATGGAGTCACTTTTTTGATATCAAAACCAACCACGAACTCCAACCTGTTTATGAAATAGAGTGTTAAAAACAACATAGTGAAAACGGGGGTGTCTGGCAAACTGTTGATCATGAAACTTAAGCAGAAATTTTATATATTCAGCGTATTGAATACTGCACTGGCGTGGAAGTGTAAACTCAGCTTTTCCATAGAGAAACAGACTTGGGAATGCTCAAGAGAGTAGAGAATAAGTGTTGTTGAACTCATCAAAAGAAGTGTTGCAGAAGGATGGCATTGTTAACTCATGTTGCAGAATTTGTGGCTGTTGCAGCTGTGGTTGCAGCTGCAGATCTGATTCAGAGTTTTGTGTCTGTTCAAATTCCTGGCGAAGCTGCTCCACTTCTTCATTGTGGGCAAGAAGATCAGGCACTGCTGCACATTCAGAGGAATTATCTATATCATCAGAGTTGATCTCTTTATTCAGCTGAGCATCTTCAATATCTTCAATCATTAACTGATCTGTAACATCCTCATTGACTGGTAATGCCTCTAGAGCCTCCTGGTTAATATCGATGTTGGCATAGCCAGGATGGTTAACTCGAAGAAAAGCTAGCCATTGTTTAACAACAGCCTTTTGGACAATGAAATCGCGACGGAATTGATGGGAGAGGCGGGGATCAGCAGACGTATTTGAGGGCCGCAAAACAATGATATCAAGGTCTTTGAGCAGCAGTGGAAGACTATTGTAAATGTGGCCAGTGTCTCGAAGGAAGTTGACAACATGACCCTTGTACTTGTATTGCTGGCCGCGAACCTGACGGATTTCCACAAACACATGAACCCGAACAATAAGCATTTCCTCAACCTGGCTTATAAAAGGAAGGTCGGGAACTTGATCAGAGTTCAGATTGTTATCTGTAGAAAAGAAAAACAATTCATCTGCTTGTCAATTTTTATCAACTGTAATACAGTGAGCACAGATGTTGTTTTTCAATTTCATGTTAAACCATTGACATTGACAGTGACTGCAGGTCTTCATAACCTCATCTTTGAGAGCTTGGTGAAAGTTTTGAATATATTGTCAGTCAGTTGATGTCAACACTGGGTCTTTGAGAAGAGTAGAGCTGTTAAGCACTAAAGAGGGGTCTGAGTCCACAAGATTCTCCATAGCAGATGAAGTGGGGAATTCCAAATGCAAATATGAACAGAGATCAGTATCAATTGATGAACCACTCATTAAGCTCTCTGAGTAACTGGGAGGTGCATGCTATTGAGAACTGAGTGGAATGAATGAGGAACTGAAAGGACTGGCTGAGTGATAGAACTGAGTCTGTAATGACACTTGAAAGGTGAAATCATCACTGAGCGGCAGAGGCGGGGCTGCAGTGGATGAGAAACATTCAGCTGTTTCATTGGCATTCTGTAGCTGTTTTTGAGCCCTGTGTAAGAATGATAATGTGGGCGTAGCAGATGGAATCTCATCATGATGCTGAGCTGCCTGATGACTCCGCTGGATTACACTCTGCTTTTTACAAGCTGCTGCAAGTGAAGGAGGGTCTGACATGTGTACTCCATGGTAACGGAAGTCAGGCGGCTTCAGTGGTTGAAAGGGGGCTTGCTGGCAGCTCAGAGAAGACCTGGTTGGCTGCAAATATCAAAGTGAAACTACTGAGTGTTGTTGCAAAGGTGGTGGGAGATGAAACTCCAGTTCTCTACTTGCAGAATCACTTTCTTGTGAAGAAGAAGGTTCAACAGAGCCACTGTCGCTTGGAATTTCAGATGGTTTTGAGGTCAGAAGTATTGAAGTTACTGATGTTTGCAGCCATTCTGCGGGCGTCCCAGAGGCAGTGTGAGGAGATTCTGAAAGAAGCTGAGCAGCACTGCTCGAGCATTTTAGAGTTCTAGAACCAGCAATATGACCACAGCAAGAGCTGCAGATTGCAACTGTAGTGATTGAAGAGTGTCTAGATATAAATTCCTCTAGAGGAAGAGAATTGCGGCAGGTGGAGCAGGTCTTGCTCTCCATTGCAGATTGCAGGCAGCAGACGTATTGAATCAGATAGAAGTGTAAACAGTTGAAAAGCTGGAAAAGGTCTTAAACAGATCAGATATTGATGTGCTGAGAAGGGTTGAGATACAGAACTGCAAGAGAGAGCTCTCTTGATATGATATAGAAATTTCAATGTCATAATAAAGTTGCTAATGTGATATACTGAAAGAACTGTATGAATCCAGAGCAGCATTCATAAAACAAAAACATTTGCATTCAGTCATTTGACTGTATGAACTGGGAAAAGCTGTATAACTATAGATTCCAATGCAAGATGAAAGAAACCTCTGTGAGTCATTCACAGACTCTTCTTTGAGAGCTGTAAGTCATGATTAGATTCATTATAATCCTTTGAAATGTAGCAAGCAGCAATAAAGAAGCTCAGATTGGCTATTTATACAGATGCAGTAAAAAGAGCCTTGAAATAGAATAGAATGAATGAAGCTGTAATTGCTTGTATTTTGCTCAGGCCTTTCTGTAATTGCTTGTTTATTTTGCTCAGGCCTTCCTAACGCGGGCGGCCCGTTGCTGCAACGGTTACGGGCGGTCACGTGGCATCACGTGAGTGTAA
Organism: Histoplasma mississippiense; assembly: GCF_000149585.1. Classification (NCBI taxonomy): domain Eukaryota; kingdom Fungi; phylum Ascomycota; class Eurotiomycetes; order Onygenales; family Ajellomycetaceae; genus Histoplasma; species Histoplasma mississippiense. The sequence goes on along the minus strand of NW_001813971.1, from coordinate 607,231 downwards.
CTTCTCATTGACCAATCAGAGCGCGAGAATGCTTTCCTAATCCGGATGACCGAAAGAGGAAATTTTCTGGCACGAAAAGCCTATATATATTGCTTCACTCGCTACGCTCGCTCCGCAAATAACATCTACCGTCAAACTGGTTAAGATAATTATCCATTACTTAAATATGAGCGGAAAACTGGGGCTCGAGGAGAGGTATTAGGGCTGGTTCAATGTTGCACCCCTTTAATCGGGGGTGTATCCTTTTTATTCAGGGTATTCATCGACCCACGGATTCGTAGGTTGAATGCTCTCAAATTATCAGCAGCCCCGCGTATCACGTTCTCCTGCAATGCTTTCAGATAAGAGATCATGCATGTCGAGTACGGGCAACATCGGCAACAAAACGGGTGTACCGTTGAAACATAGAGATTACCGTCCGGAAGATTTGCCATCAGCGGTGCGAACTGATTGTCGATATTCTACAGAGATTCGGATCATTTTTGCGAGTGCGTCTCCAGGTTTCAAAATTCGAGACGGCAATTGGTATTGCGAGGCGAACCACCTTTGTAGGCTTCCCAGGAGTCGGGCTTGGCTGGAGGCATGATGGGGTATACTGGAAAAAAAGATCACATACGTCCCTGTATAGATTGATTAAATATGTACTAATGTTAGGGCCTTCCAGCTGGCAGAATAGGCTATTGCCTGAGTTTCCATCAACAAACGTTATTGCAGCTTGAGACGGTTAGACAGGGAATAAGGGAAGTGTCAAACATATTCGCTTTACTGCAATTCCCTCATAGTGAATGATATAAGGAAATTATAGGACTCGCATCCGAGCCGCATCCGATCCGCATCCTTGAGCTGGGATTCACTTAGCCTATAAAATCTCTTTGGAAAACTGCAGGTTCATGGATTCACAAATCTCTGCCCACTTCAAGTTGTTGATCCACCAGAGCTTATGCATGTTGAATGATTCGGTTGGAGCTAGTTGGTCCTGTTACGGATGAGACATTCACATTATATCCCCATGCCAGAGCTCGCGCATTTTGGATATATTTTGGCAAGAAGTTAGAATGATTCAATCAGCAAATATCTCACATCTGACTGGGCAAAGTGCGGCAATCTTTATGCTTGATCAGGTCGCTTTGGCCATTCAGCCTTCCTTCTCTCAATGGTTAAGGAGCTGACAGTGCAGATCTTTAGGATACAACAAGGCCACGAAAAAGGCAGTGTATTTTTCTCGCCGATGTCTTTGGGTCTGATGCAATTGCAGAGCTTAATCTCATTGCACAGCCAAGTTGCCGAAGTTCGGAAAAGATGTTTGGTCCTGCTCACTGGAAACTGTGCAACCTATGGCAAAGTTAGGCCATTCATTCTGTCTGATTGGCCAACACTCTGAGTCCCCAAGAGAGGCATTGGGTCCCGAAGAACTCGATATATTAACTACGCCAAGTCATCTTAAAGTAACACTAGGTTCATGACACAGATATGAGAGCAAAACTCTGCATGAGCGCGTTTTCAACACTAAGATGCACATTTCAGGCGAGATGAATCCAGATACGCTAATGGCAATGAGCAATTTGGTGATGGTCCTGTTAGATCCTAGGCAAGGAGAACATGCACGTCGGATGGTGCATAAAGTGCACGCATCGCGTGAGGAAAGGGTTGGTAACGAACATCCGTACACCTTGTAATGCACTCTGTTACCTTACAAAGGCCCAAGTGGAGCTAGGAAACCTCGAGGAAGCGAAGGATAGGCTCGTGGGCGGTATCGCCGCTGCCAAACAAATGGCTTGGTGATGAGCATCTCGATGAAGCTCTGATGGGATGCACGGAGCTTGGACGGGTATACGCACGACAAGACCACGTATGCGAGGCTGAGGAACTCATTCTAGGCAAATTCCAAAGAATCAAAGAAACTGGCGGTAACGACCACTATGATTATTTGCGGGGTGTGGAAGCTCGGTTAGCCCCTTGAGCTCACTAGAGAAAAGCCGAATAGTAACTACATATCGATAGTATTCGAGGACACAGAAACACGCTAACACGCTTGGCCCAGCAAATCAAGCCACAGATAATTACTGAGGGGGCTTTTTGGCAGAACATGACAAGATCAATTGCAATTCTTTGCCCACGATCTCTATCCCCTCGTTTGGCCGCGAGGACACAATTAGCGTATTACTATTAGTGTAACAACTAAGCTGTTAGCTCTGAAGTACCAACCAATAATTTCTCATACTAAATTCTATGTAATCTGATTTGTTGATACCACTCCACTATCTCGCGTTTTCTGCTCTACGCGTTCTACAACCTTGGAATCTTCTCATCTTGATCCATATTCATATCCACCGTGGATGCGATCACCCCCTGGCCACCCTGCCCACCCTGCCCACCCTGGGATAGAAATATGACCTCTACAGGTGATTTCCAATTCTTCAATGCTTCTTTTAATCAGATTGACTGATTTATTTATTAGACAGTACAAAAACAGGTGTAAAGTGAAAGCGATCTGTCAGTGCACTTCTAGCAGACATTCCACCTCTGAAGAGTATTAGATTCAAATCCATGGAATCTCCTCATCGCTCTCCAACTGCCAATCTGCCCAATATTGATCCAAGAATCCATACACCCTATTCTCTCTCTATATCTCAGAGTCTGATATTCAGAATATTGCCTGTTCCACCAATGCCTACGCAGAGATACAGATATCAAGGAATTCAGCCATCAATCCACGGGAATGGCAGCCAACTACTTCTACAGAAATCAAGGTATTTCTTGGGCAGATTATCTATATGGGAGTACATAGATCTCCGGCAATTGGAGATTATTGGAACAGGAATGATGTTCAGGGGCCAGTTCATTCATCAAGACTTCATATGGGACAAAAGCGATTCGAGCAGATCAAGAGATATATTCATATATCCAACCCTCGCAGGCCGGAATCCTCCTCCTTTATACAGAAGCTAGAGCCTTTATACTCCAACTTCCATGCAGCATGCCGGAAATACTACAACCCAGGTTCAAATCTCTCCATTGATGAGATGATGATTCGGTTCTTTGGACGGTCCAAATACACAGTTAAGATGCCTCAGAAACCAATCAAGCAGGGATATAAGGTCTTTGGACTAGGAGAACAGGGCTATCTTTGGACTTTCTCCATGTCTAATGATAATCTCCGCATAAGTACGATGTTCCGTACTCCAGGATTAACCAAGACTGGATCTCTTGTGTGGAATTGATTGAACGGTTGCCAGTATTTATACAGAGCTCCGCGGCTCCTGCAGCTCAGAGCTCCGCGGCTCTGAGCTCTCTACAGCACTCTGAGCAGCATCTAGAGTTGAATAACAGCAAAGAGGTTGCTGGCTACTCAATTTACATGGACAACTACTTCACCTCTGTTGCTCTATTCCATTATCTTCGAAAGCAAGGAATTGGAGCTTGTGGAACCACCCGTCCTGCCAATCTGCCTCCTCTTCTACAAGAACTAAAGAACTCCGGACTATCCGCTCATATTCCCTTCAATACTCTGTGTATATTACCTCAAAATGAGGTTCTCTGTCTTGGATGGAAAGACAATAATATAGTATTACTACTGTCTACAATTCATATGCCAGACAGCTTTGTTGAACGTGTCAGGAAGCGCCCAGGATTGAACTCAACTAATGGCCCTCAGATCCGGAGGATATTTGGAGACAATTGGCAAAAAGCAGTGGAGATTCCTACCATCATTGATGATTACAATCATAATATGAATGGGATTGACCTAGCAAATCAGTATAGAGCATCCTATGAGACTCATATGCCCACTAATCGCACCTGGTTGACAATTCTGTACTGGATTATTGATCATGCCATTGTCAATGCTTATATTCTTCATCGACTGGCTACTACTGGCACTACTGGCACTACTGACACTACTATATCTCACGTTGAATTCCGCCGGCAGCTCTATATTCAACTCCTAGAATTCTCAAATCCTCTACCTACTACTCGATCAAATCCGGATCTAAATCACCAGCGAATTTCTCTGCCATCTTCTCAAACTTGTGCCTGGTGTCAGTATAAAAGAAAGAGAGAAGAAGGGAATAAAGGAAGAGCTCCAAGATCAAGATATGGTTGTGCAGCATGTAACAATATTGCTCTCTGTTTGAAGAGAGGATGTTGGAAGGAGTTCCATTCCAATGATATTAATTAGGGCTACATCAATAGATTACATAAATTACACTAAAACACGCCAATACGGCCGATCTCTCATATAATCCAGTAGTTTTCGCGTATTTAATACGCTAATGTACACGCTAAAAAATACGCTAATTGTGTCCTCGCGGCCAGACGAGGGGATAGTACTCGTATTAAGGGCCTGTTCGGTGACCCCGTCCAGGGCCGTATCCCCTCGTCCGTAGGTTTGTGCAAAATTAGCGTGGTTTCATTAGTGTATATTATACGAGATCTCATTGAATAATCAATGTATTTTTGAGTATTCATTGGTATTAGTGTAATATATAAACCCTAATTAAGGATCCGCGTAAATAGATATTAGGATATACTATGAAATTCCGCCCAACATTGAGTTTTCAAACATAAAAGGGTATTTTGACACTCTGAACAGTCAGAATTTGATCTCCCTATCTTTTTATATTTCTGCTGGCCAATCTTTCATTTATATTGACACCAGGCACAAACACGCTGCTTTGGAAGAGAAATCCGTTGATGATTTAGATTAGAATTTGATCATTCCCTTGATAGATTATCATGAATCCTAGATGTGAATTCAAAGAGTTCCTGGTAAAGCTTCTCATGAAAGCTTATATGAGAAGAAAGATCCTTCACTGAAATCCTCTGCTGCTTCATATATAGATATTGAAGCTGGTATGCATTAATAGCTGCGGAATCAATAAGTCAGTAGAGAATAGAAAGCCAGGTGTGATAGATGACTCTATGACTAGTATATGCTGCTCAGTATTGATTTGCTAGATCTACCCCATTCATATGATGATTATAATCATCTATAATCAATGGGATTTTCAGCTTCTTTTGTGATTGACCTTTAAAGACTTTTCTAACAATATTGACATTGATTGAGAGTTCCCCTGAGCATTTACAAGTACATTCAATAACTGCGTCCAATGAATGAATCGTAGTTAGTGCCAATACCATATTATTATCTTGCCAGGCAAGACAGAGAACATTCTCTTTTTCAATGACATGCAGAGTATTTCAGAGTATGGAATTTGAATGCTCTCAAAGCTCATCTAGTACTGCTGGAACCTGGTTTGAATGAGTGGTTCCACATGCTCCATACTCCTGTTGACGTAGTTCTTTGAATAAAGGAACTGATGTAAAGTAGTTATCCATATAAATTGAATAGGATGTGACCAGCTGTGAGATAGAGATTTCATTAGATGTGGCATTCGGTGTAGCATTCGGGGGGGTGATATTCGGGTTGATATTAGGGCCAATATTATGGGTGATATTAGAGTCGATATTAGGGGTGGCATTCGGCATGGTATTCGGTGTATTCGGTGTGGATACCATAGAAAGCCGCTTCACCAGATTCACCACCATAGATCTGGTTTTTGTTAACATAGAGAATTGAAACATAGACATTATACCCTGCCAGCAGCTAGATCAGGAAAAAGATCATAAATAGTCATGTTCTGCTAGGCCAAATATCTTATATCCTCAAGGAATTGGTTTATTAGACATCTTGTATGTATGTTGACTCCATCCAAAATATTTAACCATAATCTCATCAATGGAAATCTTAGATTCAGGGGTATAGTATTTTCAGCATGCCATATGAAACTTAGTAGCTAATGACTCTATCTTATACCATCAATTCTTATTTTTGACCTCCGGGCGGCGGGCCTCATGAAGGTTAGATATATGGATATATCATTTAATCTGTTCAAAACGCATATGGGTCATATAGAATTGAATGGAATGAATAGAGTCTTGTTTCAGATCATTCTGCCAGTATAGATCAATTCAATGGAATTTATGAACTTTCATATAAAGAAGAATGCTTATAAAGACCTTTATCTCTGCTGAATTGATATTTTTCCATGAACATTGCTGAATAGAAAGCTTTGAGAAGATAGATATTTCAGAAATCTCTATATCTATATCTTGAGCTTTCTCATTCTTTTTCATTTCTGAAAGCTCTGAAGCTTCATCATCAGTATCTCTAGTATCTCTCTTTAATTTTGCATAGAGATTAGTAGAATTACTGATATTTTAAAAGCATTTCTCAGAGAAGAATAAAATAAACAAAATGTATGAACTGCTAATATTGATATTTGCAGAAATATTGAAAATTGAATCTCATGAGATAGGCAATATTGAGTGGAATTTCACTGATTCTAGAGGTAGAAGTTCTGCAATAACCTCCTCAACAGACTGTTTTCATTTTCGTGATGTTTTTGTATGAACTAGAGAATGAATTAGTTAGCTAGGTCATTTGAATTGATTAATATAAGGAACTCACCATTGGATTTAGTAGGTTTCTCAGTGGATTCCACATTCGCAGGTTTGGGGGGTTCCATATTCACGGGTAGGGGGATAGGTGGGAGAATATATGAGAATCAGGCAGGCAGGCAGACAGGCAGGGCTTCAAACATGTTGAATTCCATACACATTCTTAAGATCTACATGAGATCTTCAATCAGTGGATCTAAATGACCAATTATTATTCATATAAAATTATATAGGATTCTATTGGTTATGCCCAGGGCGCCGGTGCAGAATTCCATACACTAATTGAAACCACGCTAATTTTGCACAAACCTACGGACGAGGGGATAAGTCCGTACAGTGCCAGGTATACGGACTTATACAGCTCTGTACGCGCTAATCTGGCCGAAAAAGGCCTGCTGTTCGGTAGATTTTGCGTATAACCCTGTATAACTCACCAAGAGTGCCAAGCTGGCTTCAAAATCCACTTTATAGAGTTCAACGGTGTAATTAGTTGAAAAAGTGGCGAATTTAAACCTAATCAAGTTAAATCTGTACTGTATACGCTGGAACAAGTCGTGATTTGTGCTGACTCGATCCAGCGCTGGCCGGCTTGGAACCTGCAAATATCATCAAAAATCAAGGATCATGGCGAGCAACAGTGACAATGCAACTCAGGAGGCAATACGACAGTATCTATGTTGTAGACAACAATTAATCAGGCTTGCTGCTGCAGAAGTGATTCATCGGAGCATCTCAACTGTCTCACCTGGCATACGATCCATGTATTCTGATCCATTTCGTGGATTTCAATTTACCACTCAGTTGTTGGATCCTACCTCCCACCCACTGCGTATTAAGAATATGACACGGATGAGTGCCAGTACGTTCATTGCACTGGTTGATTGGCTGAGAAGTAATACCGATATTCGCGAATCCGAACCAATACATGCCATAAAGATTGAGCAGAAGGTTCTCATATTCTTGTATATTACGACACAGGGGTGAGCTATTAGAACACTGCAGAGATGTTTCATCATTCATTAGACACAATATCCTAGTAAGTACAAATGATAGAATACTCACCAAATTGATGTTATACTAATAACTTGTATAGAGTCTTTCATGAGGTTTTGGAATCGCTCTGCGTACTCTATGAGCATTATGTCAAGATGCCCGAATCCCCAATGTGTGGAAGGTGTAAAGCTTGATTGATTAATTGCTAGCTAAGCGGACCATTTTATATAGGGTAAGATCGTTACACGAGACACGTGGTTGTCTCACACAATGGAATATAGCAAGAAAGCTCTTGGTTCAAATCCACGATATTGGCCTTTCTTCAAAGAATGTATTGGAGCTCTAGATGGGACTCATTTATCTATTTCTATTCCTTTGAATCAGCAATCTGTATGGCGAAATTGAAAGGGATGGATATCTCAAAATGTCCTCGCTGCCTGTGATCACGATATGAACTTCGTATATATCTACCCTGGAATGGAAGGATCTTCTCATGATAGTAGAGTTCTTTCACAGGCGCAGGAAAGGGATCAATTTGGAACCACATTATCTGACTGCTACTTTTTAGCAGATGCTGGCTATTCGCAGAAATCCAGCTTGATGTTGGTTCCATATTCAGGAGTTCGATATCATCTAAAGGAATGGGAAAAAGCGAATTCTCAACCTGTCAATGCTTCAGAGCTATATAATCTTCGCCATGCGAGCTTGCAAGGTGTAATTGAGCGTGTGTTTGGGGTGTTTAAACGGCGATTTCAAATCTATGATCGATGTCGAGATGGATTCTCTATAACAACTCAAATTGACCTGGTTTTTGCGTTAGCAGCGGTTCATAACTTCATGAATCACTATAAGGAAATGGATGAGCTTACTCAATATGATGAGAATTCTGATATTGAGGAGGAAAGAAGAGAAACGGTTCCTGCAGATGTTCAAGAGAATGGTGATGAAATAATGAAAAAACGGGATGATATTGCTAAGCAGATGTGGAAGCAGTATAAGGAATATCTGAATGGGAATCATAATTACAATTAAGCGAGCTAGCTAGTCTCAATAAAGCAATCAAGTAGATTGAGTACTTTCCACAGCAATATTGATATTTCAAACATCTTCTCACTTTCATTGCAGTAATATATGTATTTTATCAGTGTATTTGATGGTATATAATATATGCTGTAATTTATCAACCAATAGAACTAACATATTTACCTAACCTTCTCATACAAAAAGTGGTGATGTTTTATAACCATGTTATTCAATGTAAATACTGTTATTTTGGTAATTTATCAAAGAAACCTCTCCATTCATTCTTTATTTCATATTGATATTGTAGATACAAAGAAGCCTTCACTATTATTTTTTGCCACTAATCCCACAACTACTTCTGCTACTAATTCTACAACTACTTCTGCCACTACTTCTGCCATCATTTCTTCTTCATCTTACTACTTCTATTACTGCTCTTCTGAATCAAATAGAGTCAGTATAAAGCTTCGCCGATCCTCTATTGACCCTGCACTATAACCAAGATAGAGACCTGATATATTTGGATCTCGAAAAAGCAATGGTATCTTGCTATATCGTGAATAAGGAATTCGACCATCAACCTTCCAATCCTCTGGAAGCAAATCCTGAACCTCACTTAAAAATAGCCTGGTTGCTCGCTCGATATCTCCTGGCTGCTCAACTCTTAATTTGGCTGTTGCAGATTCTTTTATAACTTCTCTCAGAGCATCAATACTGTCCCCAAATTTTCTTTTGAGTGGTCGATTTCGAGTGCTTGATTCAGTTGACATTCTCGCAGGTGATTGAGATGAGCTAGCAGAGTTTTGATAAGCTGCTCCAAGAGATTCTACAACAGGTGTGGGTGTCAAGAAAGATGTGGATGTGAATGTCAATTCCTCCTCTGTTCCAACATCACTAGTATTTTCACTCATCATCTCTTCTCTTCTTCTTTGCTGACGAGCGTGATATCCTATAGCATAATCACCTGTTGCCAATCGACCATCAAGCAGTTCCCCGGTGAGTTCTGGATACACAGGTCCTCGATGTTGAAATTGTCGCATTTCCGGATGTTGATTGAAATACACGCTGGTAACCTCAATATCATTGACAAATGTCATTTTTTCTTGACAGAATGACCACCCAGATATCTGCTGTTGATGCTTATGCCACAACTTCCAAATCGTTTTAATCTTCCGCCATCGATTCTCACATATATCTTTGGTAATAGATTGATGTGTATGCTGACTGACAGCATCAACAATTGAAGGCCAAACAACACTTTTGTAATTGCCGTTGTCTGTCTCCAAACCTCGTTTTTTGGCATCAATGAAGGTATTGAGCATGGCCAGCTCCATGTCAGGGGTCCAATCAGTTCGAACTCGAGGGCCTCGCCGGGCTCGCTGGGTATCTCCTCGTGGTTAGGTTTTGCCCCAATTAGCGTGGTTTCATTTAGTGTATGGAATTTTGCACCGGCGCCTTTTTATAACCAATAGAATGCCATATAATTTTATATGAACAGTAATTGGTCATTTAAATCCACTGATTGGCGATTCCATGCCAAGCTTGAAAACGTGTATGGAATTCAACACATTTGAACTCTACTCTCTGCCTGCCTGCCTGCCTGCATATTTTCTCCATCATGGAATCCATCCACCCACCCGCGAACATGGAATCCACTGAGAAAACTGCCAAATCCAATGGTAATTTTCTTATATTAATCAATTTTTATGATCTAGTTAACTAATCAATTCTCTAGACTGTACAAAAACATCTAGAAAATGAAAATGAGCTGTTGAGAAGATCATAGCAGAGCTTTCACCTCTGAAGTCAGTGAAGTTCCTTCCAATGCAGCCTGCTTTGTGAGATTCAATTCTCAATATTCCTGTGAATATCAATATTAGCAGTTTCTACACTCTATTTACTCTATTCTTATCTGAGAAATGCTTTCAAAATATCAGTGATTCCATCAATCTCTATGCAAAACTAAAGAGAGATGCTGGAGATACTGATGATGAAACTTCAGAGCTCTCAGAAATGAAGAAGAAGAAGAAGAAGAAAAAGAATAAAAAAGAAAAAAATTCAGAGAGCTCTATATCTTTCAGTTTCTCTATTCAGCAACAATTATGAAAAAAAATCAATTCAGCAAAAATAAAGATGTTTATAGACATTCTTTTCTATATGAGAGTTCATAAATCTTAATAAACTGATCTATACTGATGGAATGATCTGAAACAGAGTTCTATTCATTCCATTCAATTCTATATGAGCCGTACGTGATTTAAGCAGTTTAAATGATATATTCATATATCTAACCCCTGTGAAGCCCGCCGGCCTGAAGCCTGAAATAAGGATTGATGGTATAAGGTAGAGCCATTGGCCACTGAATTCCATATGGCATGCTGAAAATACTACACACCTGGCTCAAAGGTTTCCATTGATGAGATCATGATTAAATGCTTTGAATGGAGTCAACACACATACAAGATGTCTAATAAACCAATTCCTCAGGGATATAAGATATTTGGCCTGGCAGAACATGGCTATTTATGGTCTTTTTCATGGTCAAGCCGCCGGCAGAGTATAATGCCTATGTTTCAATTCCCAGGATTAACAAAGACGGGATCTATGGTGGTGAATCTGGCGAACCGGCTTCCTATGATAGCTATATCCACACCGAATGCCACGCCGAATGCCACGCCGAATGCCACGCCGAATGCCACGCTGAATGCCACACCGAATGCCACACCGAATGCCATGCTGAATGCTGCTGAGAATGAAATCTCTATCTCACAGCAGATATCTTTCTATTCAATTTATATGAATAACTACTTTACCTCTGTTCCTCTATTCAAAGAACTGCGCCAACAGGGATATGGAGCATGTGGAACTACCCGCTTTAACCAGATGCCAGCTATACTAAGTGAACTTCATGAGCATTCAACTTCAAAATCAATTCCCTGGAATACTATGCATGTCATTGAAAAAGAGAATGTTCTCTGTCTTGCCTGGCAAGATAATAATATGGTATTAGCACTGACTACGGTTCATCAATTGAACACTGTCATTGAACGGGTACATAAACGGCCAGGAGAACTCTCAACCAACATCAATATTGTTTGAAAAGTCTTTGAAGAACAATCACAGAAGAAGCTGAAAATCCCAGTCATTATAGATGACTATAATCATCATATGAATGGGGTGGACCTAGCAAATCAGTACCAGGCAGCATATACTAGCCATAGGGTCATCTATCAAACATGGCTTTCTATTTTCTACTGGCTTATTGACACTGCGGCTGTTAATGCATACCCGCTTCAGTATATATATATGAAGCAGCAGGGGGTTCCTGCTAAGAATCTGTCTTCTCATATAAGCTTTCATGAAAAGCTCTACCAGGAACTCTTTGAGTTCTCACCTAAGATTCATGATGATTTACCACCTCAACGATCGAATCCTAATCTAAATCATCAATGAATTTCATTGCCAGCTCGCGCAGTTTGTGCCTGATGTAGGTATAAAAGCAAGCTAGGCCAGCAGAATGCTGGATGAACTGGCAAATCATATTCTGATTGTTCAGCATGTCAAACACCTCTCTGTTTGAAAACTTGATGTTGGGAGGAATTCCATGAGATGGCTTGATAGGGTAATTACGACGCGAATCCTTAATTAGGGCTTTTTTAAATACAATAATACTGACTAATACCAAAATTACCTTAACCGGTCAATAATATGCCGTATAATTTGCGGAGCGAGCGTAGCGAGTGAAGCAATATATATAGGCTTTTCGTGCCAGAAAATTTCCTCTTTCGGTCATCCGGATTAGGAAAGCATTCCCGCGCTCTGATTGGCTGAATCCCTGCGCTCTGATTGATCAATGAGAAGTTACGCTCACGTGATGCTACGTGACCACCCGCGTTGCTGCAACGGCCCGTATAGAAAGGCCTGAGCAAAATAAACAAGCAATTACAGCTTCATTCATTCTATTCTATTTCAAGGCTCTTTTTACTGCATTTGTATAAATAGTCAATCTGAGCTTCCACACATCAGACCCTTCTTCACTTGCAACAGCTTATAAAAAGCAAAGTATAATTCAGCAGAATCATTGAACAAATTCAATATTATGATAAGATTTTATCTGCTATACTCATATTGTCATTCTTATATAGAGCTCAAGAACAGCTACAGAATGTTAATGAAACAATTAAATGTTTCTCATTCACTACAGCCTCATCTCTGCTGCTCAGTGATGATTTCATCTTTCAAGTATCATTACAGATTCAATTTTATCATTCAATTAATTCTTTCAATTTCTCATTCATTCCACTTAGTTCTCAATGACATACATCTTTCAGTTATTCAGAGAGTTTAATAAATGATTCATCAATTGATACTGATCTCTGTTCATATTTGTATTTGAAATTCCCCACTTCATTTACTATAAAGAATCTTGCAGACTCAGATCTCTCTTTAATGTTTAACAGCTTTACTCTTCTCAAAGACTTAGTGTTGACATCAACTGACTGATAATATATTCAAAACTTTCATAAAGCTTTCAAAAATAAGGTTATGAGGATGTGCAATCATTATCAATGTTAATGATTTAACATGAAATTGAAAAACAACATCTGCACTCATTATATTACAATTGATAAAAATCAATAAATAAATAAATTTTTTTTTTTTTTTTTTTTTTTTTTTTTTTTTTTTTTTTTTTTTTTTTTTTTTTTCGCAGATAACAATCTAAACTCCGATCAAGTTTTCAATCTTTCTTCTATAAATCAGATTGAGGAAATGCTTATTACTCAAATTCATGTGTTTGTGAAAATCTGTCAGATTCACAGCCAGTAATATAAATATAAAAGTTATATTGTCAACTTCTTTTAAAACACTAACTGTGTTTACAATAGTCTTTCACTGCTGTTTAAAGATTTTGATATCATTGTTTTGCAGCTTTCAAATACATCTGCTGATCTCCACCTCTTCCATCAATTCTGTCATAATTTCACTTTTCAAAAAACTGTTGTTAAATAATGATTATGTGAGGGGTGATGACAGTATGAAGAGTGAATAGTAGAAGATAGTATATAATATAGTAGAAGATAATAATAATTATAGTAGTAATAGTAGTAATGTAGTTGAAGTTGTAGCTAATCGCTGAAGAGGAAAAGAAAGAGAAAGAAGATGTGCGAAATACATACATCTATATATATATATACATATAGAAATAGTGGTAGCGAGAGTATAATGGAAAGAGGTAAGAATAGACGAAGATATAAACAAAGATAATATAATAATAAGGAAATAATAAACAAGTGCATTACAGATTAGCTTTTCTTTGAGTTAACCATTTTGACTATACCAACATCAATATTAATCAGAAAGCTTTAAAGGCATTATCAGTTAATGAAAATGTTACAGATCAGTTAATGATTAAAGATATTGAAAATACTCAATTGAATAAAGAAATCAACTTTGATGATATAGATAATTTCTCTGAATGTATAGCAGTGTCTAATCTTCTTGCCTGCAATGAAAAAGTGAAGCAGCTTCATCAGAAATTTGAACAAACACAAAACTCTGAATCAGATCTGCAGCTGCAATCACAGCTGCAACAGCCACAAATTCTGCAACATGAATTAACAATGCCATTCTTCCACAACACTTAGAGCTTCATATCATAGAGGTGAGGTTGGAGGTGATGTTTATGAGTGTTATTTACAGCTGCCTTTCTAATTGGGACTAGCTCCGCAATAATTTAGCACACTGCAGCTCGTGTGCTACAATGTATTTTATACACTAATTGAAACCACGCTAATTGGGGCAAAACCTAACCACGAGGAGATAGGGTGGGGAGGCTCGCTGCGTGGCTCGGGTGGCTAGCGTTGGGGATTCAGGCCGCTGGCTCTCGCTTATCAAGGGTTCATCAAGGTATTGTGATGTCGGATCAATCTGAGACTCGTCAAGATCCATTTTTCACTGATATTTGGTGTGAGAAAGTAGTAATATAACGGGATTTTCAACTGCAACGCGTCCGCTGGAATCGCACGATAATCATCATGATAAAAACCGCTCGTAAGTAATAAAAGTAATGCCAGAACGCCAAGCAGATTAATATTCATATAGGGAAAGGCGGCAATAATGAAGGTTTACGCCGTCAAAAGGCAAATATCCACTTTCTGTACGGCCCTGGCACTGTACGGACAAAATCACCGAACAGGCCCTAAGTTTCTTTCAAATGTTGTTGATTTCCTCAATTGTAAACTAACTTGTCTATTTTCAGATTAATGTAATGCTGCTTCGGTTTTTCAGGGGTGATACAGTGCCTCGCAATAAGTTTGAAACTATTGTGACTTCTCATCAAAATCCACTAGTCCAAAAGTAGTTTAGTAGTTGCATTGTTTATTGCAGAACTAGCTCTAATTAATTAAATTACATCTGGAAATCAAGGATTTCTGTGAGGAAGAATATAGAAAAAATGAATGAGAGAATAGAGAATGGTGTAGATGAGTGGAAAAATAGGGGTAAATGGATGCATTTGAATATCATATGACACTATAACTACAACTAATTACTACAAATTAAACTTCTTTTGGACTAGTGGATTTCGGTGAGAAGTCACAATATCTTAAAGCAGCAGCTCCTCTGGTCGATCAAGGGCTAGCGGTAATTTCCATATCAAAGTGCCTCAAAGTGTGTCAAAGCGCCTCAGAGCGGCTTGCAGTCTTCTATTTCGCCATTGCTACAGTTGCTGTTCTTGAGCCATTCATTTTCAACATTGTTTGTTTTTTTCTTTTTGGGAGGAAATACCCGCAGTTGACCTTCCTAGTCACCCATATGACTTCACGTCAGTAACCACTAACCTTTATATACCTACGTTCATTATTTACACATCTAGACATTCGACTTGAAGTAGCTATTCCACTACTCCGTACATGACCGTCGAATAGACCCCGATTTGTCTGAACACCTCAAAATACCAAATGGCATATGAATTAAAATCCAAAGGCAATGAGCGTTTCAAGGATGGTGACTTCGCCGGGGCTGAGGACTTTTACTCCCAAGCGTATGTTTACTTCCGTTTGTCCACCAGCATCTAGCGGGGCATTTAGATGCACTACATCTATTTACTCCTACTGGAGGTTATATATTAATTCTAAATCAACCGGTGCATCTTTTTGTAGCATCCAGAAAAACCCCAACGATCCTTCTTTCTTCAATAACCGCGCCCTTGTTCGAATCAAGCTCGAGCAGTGGGAGGGCGCCGAACACGATGCGCGCATCGCCATAGATCTCTTCGGCCCAAAGAACTCCACGGCTATCAAATCAAACTACTACCTCTCCCAAGCCCTTCTCGGACTGCAGCGACCAGCTGAAGCACTCGACGTGGCCTTAGCAGCGTACAAAGCGAGCATAGAAACCAAGAACCCCAATGCGGAACCATTGTCGAGGGTCATACTGCGCGCCAAGCAAGCTATATGGGCGGCAAGCGAGACGACGCGATTGCGGAATCAAGATGAGACGCTGAGGAAATGGGAGGAGCTGCTTCAAGCGGATTATGAAAAGGAGCTAAGTGAATTGCGCGCAAGCTTAGCGGTGGGTGAGATTGGACAGATTGGATTTGAAGAGGATAAGAAGGATTTGTTGGACGAGATGCAGAGGAGGTTGGGTATTATGAGGAATATGTTTGCTGCTTCGAAGGGCGCAGATATGAAAGAACGGGTCTGTATATCCTCCTCCCCTTCCCCTCGCAGTTGCCTATATCCAATTGCGGATTCCGCATGTCCATTTCAAACTCAGTACTTAGACCAATTTCACCATCCCAGGTCGTCCCTGATTATCTCATAGACAGCATCTCCTTTGAGATAATGCATGATCCTGTCGTCACCCCATCGGGCCACTCTTTCGAACGCACCAGCCTCCTAAAACATATGCAACACTCCCCCTTCGACCCCATTACCCGTGTACCCATGACTATCCACGATATTCGCCCAAACTATGCCCTAAAAGCAGCTTGTGATGATTTCTTAACCAAAAACGGCTGGGCCGTTGATTGGTGAGCGTGACTCACGTTGAAATGCATTTTCCTCTTTTTCCTTTTGCTTTTCGTTTTTAATTGCATGATATCATATTCTTTAACATTTATATGATACATAGACCCGCTTCCTTTCTTATTCTCTTTTGCGGTAAAAGTCCAAGTATGGGGGATCCCTCTTTTCGGATTCATGCATCACCCTTGCTGATCGTCGATTTTTACCACGTCAAGCGTTTACTCTTTTATTCCTAAATTTAAACATCTTTTACTTTATTTTGTTTCCTTCCTATATGCTTCATGCTCTACGAATTTAGCCATCCTCCTGGTTTTTCCTTTATTTATTTTTGGCAAAAGTCTGCTTGCTCTGTATCCTGCAAGCGTTTTTATCCATCGTTCGTTGTATAATGATCCACTTTGTTTAGATATTCCTATAGTGCGCGGCGTTTCAGCTACAACCTCCCAGACATCCTGTCCTTTTCTTTTCTGATTCTACTTCTCATGGATTATGAAATAAAGGTACCTAAATTCCTTGTGCCTGGTTGTAGTTACGACTTGAACATTCCCCTTTTTATTTGATTTTGACCCTCAAATTGACTGGGGGAAAAATAATAATAAATAGATCTGATCCTGTCCAAAAACCAGACGATTCTTATAGCTTGAAGGGCGGCGTGGAACTGAAGTTCATGCACATGCTAGAAGTATAGAATACCTCACCTCATCATCAGGAAATCTCCACTCTCTGATGCCTGAATGAATGTGGCTGCTCTTCCACCCCGCTCCCAAGTGGCTCAGCCTGCAGTTATAGCTGCTTACTCAGCTCAGTTCCCCGCTCATTGGGACCCCGCTAAAAAGTCTCCAACATGCTTGATGTTGAAGTTGCTTTTACTTGTCTTAATTTCAAATTATTAAATATCTGGGAATTTCTTATTCTGGCCTTTAATTCTTTTTCTCCAGGAACCCGCTAGCCGTGAGTGTCTCCTAAAATTGCTACAATTCATTCCGCATCCTTGAGTTTTCCATGCACGTTTTGTCAGCAGCATTGTGCTGTATTTCATGGATTGTGGATGCATGCTGCACCACTAGATAAAGTACGGAAGTTAACACAACCTCTTAACACAGAAAATCACAACATATTGCTTCTTTGCCTTGCACTTCGAAAGAAATCTTACAACCAACAGCAGAGCGGATTTCTCCTTTCTCCTTTCCCCTTACCACGGCTTCCAAAAAACCTATTCCTCCCGCGCCGTAATACCACTTAGTCAGTAAAGATAATGCCCGTTCCAAAGACTCCCGAGTTCGAAGCCGCTGTCGTGGCGAGCCGGAAACTGGCTTCTAAGCCTAGTGATGATGAATTGTTGGAGGTTCGTTTTATCAATCCGCGAGGTTGCGAATTCTGGCTTTGTTTGATCGAGAGCAGTCTCTGCCGGGGGGATGAGGGATGAAAAGAGAAAGTAGAGCAAGAGGTGGAGTGCAAGATAATAAGCGCGTCAGTATTTTGGCTAACTTCAAGTGACATCGAATTTTTATATAGCTGTATGCGCTGTTTAAACAAGGAACCCAGGATCCTCCCTTCGAGGAAGCTCCCAAGCCTGGAACTTTTGACTTTAAGGTATGGAAATCGATGGCTCTAGAATATCTTATCACATATATACACGTTCCTTGCTCTGCCCAAGACCAAAAGAAGAGAATGCGCTAACGGATCATTTTACTCAACCGCCTTTTCACGTCCCTCAGGGTAAATACAAGCACAGCTCATGGAAAAAACTCGTTGACGAGGGCCTCTCCCCCGAAGATGCGCAAATAAAATACGTTGAGCTCATCGAGAAGCTCAAAGAGAAGTACGGATACGATGAAGGGAAGGAGCCGGAGCAAGTTGGAGGGAAATAGAAGAGTATAAACTAGAAATAGACTGGATGTTTGCTAGCATCTTGCGGGCGCTCCTGAGAAGAGCCAGACTGAACTACCTAGTAGATCATTTAAGACGATATGAGGTAGGCTAGATGGGTTTCTGACATGCGGAATGTGTGCCGGCAGTCATTTTCTACGTGAATTGAAGTTAAACAACTAAACTTCCTAGCCCCTGCCCTTGTTTTATTTATTAGTAAAGGCATTGGCCACCGTTCTCAATGATGGGATTTCAATCTATATTCGTTGCCAGTTCATTCCCCACCACCCCGGCCTACAATCGATCACTCATGACAATCCCAACATTCCCTAGGAGTAATAAAAATAACATAGAATCTTGGAAGTGCGATCTGATAAATGGATTTTATTTTCTGGTATAAATATATACTGCCCTAAATTTGGCTAATTGGGTGTTAGTTATGATGTACTCCGTATTGAATCATGGATTTGGTAGGTTCTATTAGCAAGAATTCTGTAGCAACTTGAAACCCGGAACGTCTCACTATATGAAACTGAGCAATGCCCCACTGAATCTTAGCACTACCTTGCTCATATAAGCAAGCATACTTTTCCTTAACTATAAATATGGCCTTTATTGCAGTTAGAATAAGCAATTCAATTTATCTTATCGATATTCAGTATTTGGGACAATATTCGGACTTATTTAGTTCCGACAGTTATGAGCCCGGGTTAGCTACCTATCACTATCTATTCAACTATATTGATATCTATCCATACCGACCTCCTTATCGGCAAAGATATCTATTTGATTATATCCATCTATCCGATCTCACCGACCTCCTCATCGGCGACGATTGCGGCACTATCTATATCTATCCGATTCTCATCGACCTATTTATCGGCGAGAGATAGCGGCGAGAGATAGCGGCGAAATATCGGTTATATCCGTACGATCCTATATCGATTATATCCATTCGACTCTATATCGATTATTCGTTCGATTCTATATCGGTTTTATATCTGTATACAACGACCAAGATGTCAGCAGGAAATTCCTCATCAAAAGCCTCAACTTTTCTTGGATTCCCCTACGAAATGGAACCTATGGTACAACATGATACTAGGTCTTGCCACCGAGCTCCAAGTACTGGATCTTATTAGTGAGGAAAGTCCCAATAGGATGGGTGGAGCATGAAACAACAAGAAAATCAAACAGTTCAGCAATTTGTATCACACCTACAATCAGTTGAAGGACGCCTACGACATCCTTAAAATACCTGGGCCTATCCCTCCAGAGTTCCCTACTGAGCACACCATGGAAGCAAGAGTTAAATGGGAGATGGAGAAGAGCAAATATAACAATGATAGGAATATCTATGAGGACAAACTTGCAGGAGTTAGCAAGATCAGACAAGAGATCTTCAGAACGGTGGCATTCAGTGAGCTGGAAATAGCAACTAATGGGAATAGTTGCATTGATGTGAAAGATCTTCTACTTGCTCTTAAGAAAAGGTTATCACCCAGAACAGCAGACCGCCAGTATGAGGTACGGAAGAAGTACCAGTGTAGGAACTAGATAAAGTCCGAATATTGACCCAAATACTGAATATCGAAAAGATGAATTGAATTGATTATTTTCACCCCAATAATTACATGATAATCAGGTAGTATTTATAGGAAAGAGAATGTTGAAATATATGATAGGGGCAGTGCTGGTATGCAGTGATCCGGTTTCCGGAATTGAGACAATAGAAGATCCTTGCTAGTGTAATCAACAGAACTCATTTCTAACAATCAGAACTTGCAAAAGGCGCCTAAACAGAATCTAGATCAGTGGTTAGATGCTTGGACCCTGAACGTCTTCAATATGAAACTGAGCAATGCCCCACTGAATTTTAGCTCATATAAGCAAGCATACTTTTCCTTAACTATATTACAACCCGCAATCGCTCGCTTGCGCTCGCTTATCCAGCTTGAAAACGCGCCGTTTAATCCCTCGGGCGAACGTAATGAGATATATAACAACTACATATGACTCATATAGATGAATTCCATGTAATCTACAGCTGTTAATAGAGAACAATCACATAGATGAAAAAGATGAATAACACTGTAGTAATGTTATAGAGTTAATAAAGAAGCACTAAGCAAGGTGTAATTAAATGTCAGACAGCTCATGTAAAGAACATAGCAATTACAATCAAACAGTAAATATTTGAAATGTAATAATTTACATTTATCAACCCTCAAAATATCTGTAATACAATTGAAATAGACAAAATGGCTGAATGTAAGTAGAGAACTGTCAAAAAATGAAGAAAAACAGCTCAGAAATAATGAAATTACAATTAATAATAATACAAAGCAAACTCTGTAAACTCTGCAGATTCTAAAAATTGAATAATTTGCATCATTTATCAACTCTCTCTCATTTCTGCTTCATTTTCAACAGTTTCAGCAGCTCATCAACACATCTACACTCATTTCTTAACAGTTAAATCAATAATTTGTCAATGTATAAACATTTGAATATAGATTATGATTGCTGATAGAATAAATTGTCAAAGACAGCAATAGAATGATTGCACAATTATAAGAGATAAAATATAAAAGAAATATTATTATTATTATTATTATTCTTTCATTATAAATGTAACGTAATCCATAAGCGAGCGAAACACATAAGCAAGCGAAACACTTCCTACCATGCAATCAGAGTTAAGAGCATAAAAGAGCTCAAGAACAAAGAGAATACAATTAATTATATTATGAGATAATTTCTATATGCTTAGAGCATGTACGAGCAGTATGTCCAATAGTCCCACATACACTACACCGTGGTGCTGCACGTTTTCGTGGTTGAGAGCCAGCAGCCTCAACCACCTTTCCTTCCAATTCATTGACCCTTCGTACGCGATCCAAGCCTTCTTCAACCCTTAAAGCACCCTCTTGAGCTACATACGTACAGCCTCTTTCTTGCTTTCTCTTTTGTTTAGCATTTGTAGCCCTTAACTCCCTATTTTCAGCTGCTAGAATAGCAGCACTATGCATTGCCATTTGACATCCCTTGACCAGCTGATTTAGGGCACGATCAGTTGGGCTGGGTGGGCTCTGCGTACGGCGCTTAATATATCCTTTAACTTTCTTAGTCTGCTGCTCTAGCTGGTGTATATTATGTGGTGTAGCAGTGGCCCAGGAGGCCTGAGAGCTATGAGAGGTCCCAGATGGGGTGGGGGTATGCATTGTTGTATTAAATCGTGAGAGAACCTGCTCAGGATCGTACGGAACCAGCCCAGCTGCTCTAAAACCACTCTTAATGTTGCTCTCAGTCAGGGCCTGTATCTGAGCTGCAGGATATAGGGCCAGAAACTCCTCCTTATCAATATGGTTGATTCCAAGCCGCATTTGGTTCTCTACCTGTTGTCCGTACACTGTTTTCAGTGAGGAGAAGCAGCCAACATCCAATGGCTGAAGAAGATGGGAGGAATGAGGTGGCATATAGAGAGCAATAATCTGATTCTCAGAGCAGAATTGATCAAATCCAGCTGAGGCATGACTTCAGTGCCAGTCTAGAATCAATAGTTGATATCTGCCCTTCGTACGGGGTAGGGTCTCCTTGTTGAACACCTCTTTCAGCCAGTACACACCCAGCTGGTCAGTCGTCCAGCCATTCTCACTGACTCCAATCACCCAGTCACTTGGCAGCCCTTCTGTCTCATACCAACAGGACTGGTGCATCTTTCCCTTGAGTATAATCATCGTACGTAGAGCCCAGCCAGTTGCATTAATTCCAGCAATAACAGTCACCCATTCCCGATCTCCAGGCTGTACAAGCTTAGAATTCCCAGCTCTTTCAGACCCAGTAATGACCCTGGCAGTCCCAATAACCCTCATCTGAAATCCAGTCTCATCAAAGTTGTAGATATCATCATCCAGGATCCCATACTTTGCAATGGTGTTTTGTACGAGTCTAAACCACCCACGGATAACCTCAGAATCCTCACATAGTGCACACTGATAATCATACTTGAGGGAGAATTTGGATTTCAGCTCTTCATGGCGGTTGACAAAGTTTCGTACCCAGCATTCACCAACTGTGGGTGAGGGGTTGGATCCTCGACTGACAAGAAGGAGATTGGCCATTTCTCGTACGGCTGCAACCCGGGGTGGCTGACCTCGCTCATTCATGGCTAGAATCCATTGAACAAGAGATTCTTCCTCACTAAGACTGAGTTTTCAGTTTTTTGGGGGAGTATTGATGCGTGTTGTACGACCCTTCATTCGATGGAATAGGCTGGTATGAGGAACATCATACAGCTTTGCTGCAGCTCATATGCTTAGAATTTGGCCTTTATTCAAGGCTTCAATAGCTAAAAGAAGCCTTTCTTCTTGATTAAAAGCCTGATTGCATTGTGTGGTTGACATTTTTAATGAAAAGCATTCTCATCATATGGCAGGGTGGGAAGTGTTTCGCTTGCTTATGTGTTTCGCTCGCTTATGGATTACGTTATACAATCAGTGATTATGACATTTATCTGAAATACTTCAGAATTTTTCAACTTAAAAATAAATTAATATATAAAGTCAATTTAATACATGCAATAGCAGAATTTCAGCTCAGAATCAAATAATTATTCAAATTATTTAATTTATAAAAGAATGTTAAAAGAAGAACAATAGATTAATATATTCAATTTAAAATAAATGAAATAAAGATTATAAAAAAAACAGCAGCTAATAATAAAAAAAAAAAAAAAAAAAAAAAAAAAAAAAAAACCCGGTGGCTGAATGAGTAATGCGGCCACCAGGTAGCGCCTTGGTATGGGGATTCAAGATGTGTGGGTTTGAAACTCATAAGAAAGCAACATTACATTCAGAGTCAACTTCTCAGCTTCTAAAATAAAAAAATGTGAATTTGTTAAATAAATATCTTCAAATGAATCTATTATCTGATTTAATTTATTATTTCTGAGTTGAAAATTTACATTGTGAGTATCAAATTCTGTCTTTCATTAATTTTTCTATATTTTTATTATATTTTTGACATCATTCAACACTAAGCATTCCTTCTGTATAATCAACTCTTGATTGTATTTAACATTACACAAGGACTCGTCATAAGGACTGCTTGCATATGAGTATAATAGAATAATAATAATAATAATAATCATCACATCAGCATTACATGAATTATAAATCATGTATTTATAAATCAATTCATTCAATTTATTTATATTCTCAACAGTGTTTGACAGCTCTGCAGATATAATCTCATTACATCTCAGATCATAAAAATCATTCAAAGTTTTTTAATCAAATCAATAAATGCATATGAGACAATTTATATTTTTAATATTCAATTGTTCATATTCTGATCAACATCAGTCTGAACAGCTGCTCAGATTTGAAAATATCAAAAAAATGAAAAATCTTCATTGCAAAAATATATACAATTAAATCTGAACAGTTCACTGCAATTTGATCAGAAAGCAATTTATGAATAATCTCCTCTCATTCAAAATTAAGACCCGGTGGCGTAGCGGTTAATTACCCACTCGGTGTTCCAGAAGGGGCGCGGGTTCGAATTCTGCAGGGCTCATTTTAACCAATTTCCACTGTTAAATCACCAAACAGTACCGGGTGTAACCGGCCCTTTGGGGCCGGCTATAACAGGGCGCTAAATTCTCACTGATCTTGTGGGGCTAGCACCCCCCGAGCGCTTCAAGTTAGATCAGTACTGGATAGGTAAGGTGTGGTGGGGGTGGAGACACCCGCAGGATAGCGAATCATCGTCAAGCTTAACTGACCAGGGATTCACCGCCACTTCACCCACTACTATCTAGGCACCCCTAAATTCCGGGGAATTAAGAAATAAAAACTACCCGATCAGGGCACCCCGGGTCTAGCGTAATAGATGATTAGTGCAAGCAAGGCTGTGACGGCCAATTGATAGGCTGGAATGCCGAGATTGGCAGCCGGAAGGTCGGAGGATTTAACTAGAACTGGGTAGCTCTGGCGTTATTCTTAGTGAGGAGCCCACTTAGATAGGCTAGTTAAAGAACCCGGGTGGGCGGCGGCGCTCTAGAGGGAATGATAACCCCTAATGATAGCCTGAGAGGACAGAGGCGGCAGCCGGTTATATAAAGTGTTAAAATATATATATAACTCAAAGTGTAAACTGCAGAGGTTTATTCTATAACCTTGTTTTATTTTAATTTTCTTATTTTAATTTTTGTTTATGAGTAGTTTTGATTTGTTTTTGAGAAGTTTGAGTTGTTTTATTGATGTTATAATTTTTGCAAGTGGTTGATTTTTTCTTTGTTTTAATGATGCTGTCTTTTATAATGTTTGTTTCATTTGTTTTTTAAACTGAGTTATGTTGACTCATTGACATTTTTTTGATTTTATTTTTTTTGATTGAACAGTTTAAATAGTTGTTTTATTCTAAGCTGAAATTCTGATATTGCATGTTTCAAATTGCTTTTGTATATTAGATTATTCTTGATTTAAAAAATCCTGAAGTATTTCAGTTAGATATCATAGTCATTGATTGCATACATCTATAATTGAAGAATAATAATAATAATAATAATCATTCAAAATTAATTGTAAATGTAATGAAAAGTGTTCAGCATCTGTAGTTGAAAACAATCATTATAAAATTCTGCATGAAATGTTCACTATTTGTATGAAAAGCAAATAATATCATACAATAGTAAAGCTGCTCACAGTCTGTATCATCTGTTTGTATAACATCACATAGATCATCATATTAATCAGTGTGGATTTTTGATTGATGAATGTGAATTCAAGTCAACTGTTATTCATCAATGTTGACATAGATATCAATTAAATACTGCTGAAACAGATATCTGATTTGAAAAAGAGAAGCATCAACATCATCTCATTGAAAAAGATGATATACATGTCATATATGCAGAGTCAGATTACAGCTGTCATATTCATTCTCATCATCAACAGCATCATCAACATCATCATCAGAGTCATTGCAGACAGATAGAAGGTCTGCAAGCACATTCATATCAATACATCAGCCATGATTTTCAGAAGGAAAAAGTAGAACATAATGTAATGAAGATATAATGAATTATAAAAATCAATACATATGAAACTTAAATCAGCACTGAGCTATCATAGTATCAGAAAAATAATATAAAAATGATAAATACTGTTGAGAGTATTCTGTATAACAACTGCAATCTCTGAAACAGTAAACAAATTCTCACAACAATGATCACTGTCTGTCTTCAGCTGTATAATAAAATTCAAATCAATATATACAGCAGAATTGCTCTGTAGTATCTTTTATACAAATTGATAAAACTGAATAAAAGAGTTAATCTTAGAAATGTTAGCAGTCAACAATATAATAGAAAAATATAGAAAAACAAATGAATAAACAGTAAACAACATAATATAGATATAATTAAATAATATTAGAATATATGACAAAGTCCACATCATTTATAATATTCACATCAAACTGTGGATTGTGAATTTACATTTATGCAAAATAAACATTTTCATTTGATTCATATTTTAACAATTTTTATAGATGATAAATTTTTTTTTATATTTGAAATGACACTAAACTGTCAATAATCAAGCAATCAAAACATGAATTCTGTTTGTATTTAAAATATGTAAATGTCAGAGCAGAGTTGTAGTTCTGAATATATCTACAAAAATATTTTATATCAATAATATTATTATTATTAAACAACTCATATAATTCTGATGAAAATTCTCTGACAAATGACAGTTTCACAGCATCTCTTGTATAATATAAGAAAAACACTAAGAGAATTTTTAACAATTTATATACACATTTATCAATTCAATACTTAACTCTGCAAATAGAGCAGCAAATATTCATTGGATTAAAATTGAATGATTGACAGTAATGAATGTAGAAGTGGAAGCTGCAGAGAATAGATTAAGAATTATGAGTGATTGAAGAATTAACAACCGATTTAAAGATAATTGAGCTGATTCAAATGTCAAAATCATTAAGAGTTGATTAATTCAATGAATTTATATATATATGATCAGCAGACTCATCTGCTGCAGAAACTGCAGCAACAGCTATTAAATGATGATGTTTAACATCACAAACACATTTATAATTAAAAGCTCAGCAATCAGTGCAGTTCTTGAAGACATAAATAATAATATAGAATAGATGAAACAGACAATCTTCACAACACACATCACAATGTAACAGACTAACAGTTCAATTCACTGTGAGTTGAGCATAGAAACAACTACATCTCTTAATGACAGATGAAAAATTTGAATTGAACATATCTCATGTATGTGATACTGAGCTTGACAGCATGTAGAGCATATACAGAATAATGCATTGAATTGAGATCATTCAAACATACTGAGAGAATGAGAATCCCCACATACCAAGCAGAAGCACATGAAATAAGTATATTTGTGAGGGGTGATGACAGTGTGAAGAGTGAATAGTAGAAGATAGTATGTAGTGTAGTAGAAGATAATAGTAATAATAATTATAGTAGTAGTATAGTTGAAGTTGTAGTTGTAGTTGTAGTTGTAGTTGTAGCTAATCGCTGAAGAGGAAAAGAAAGAGAAAGAAGATGTGCGAAATACATGCATCCATATATATATACATATAGAATTAGTGGTAGCGAGAGTATAATGGAAAGAGGTAAGAATAGACGAAGATATAAACAAAGATAATATAATAATAAGGAAATAATAAACGAGTGCATTACAATTGAACACTTCCATATCACAGTAGATTGCTCTGAAGCTGGAAGACTGTCTGAGGACTAACATGACATTCTCAAGCTATATCATTTGGCTTCCAATTAAGAAGAAGCAATCACAGCAAGTCAGCTTGTTTTGAGAGAGGTAGGCTATGCAAAGAATACAGCTTAGGAAACTCAGAGAGGTACAAGTTCTCTTGCTCCTGTGACATAGCCATCAATGTATATATTGCTAAATTCAGAAATCAGCACAGCTTCATTCAACAGAGCAGGGAGGATAATAAATCACCATCAAAGCATATAAGACTTGTATAGAAATTGAGGCAGAAGATGATAAGAATTGATTTCAATCAATAATTGATTCAAATGGTGTCAACGCGTTGTTTTTAACTGCCAAGAAATGACAGAATTTTCGAATACGCTATTGTGGCGGACGTAAAGCTTGCGAAAACAGAATTTTCTGCCACCCCCTGAAAAATAGTAGCAAAACACCGCAGAAATAACCAAAATATCCACGTATCTCTAGAATCATTCAAATATCATCCAATTCATTCAAATACACACCTTTATCATCAAATCTGCCAATATGCCCCGCAACACCCACCGTTCTACTGCCTCGCAAGCTCGTAAAAGGACTCCAACTACCCTGCGCCTTCGTCTGTCCAAACCGCCTGTTCCGGATGTTCCGGATAATGACGAGAATCCAACTGATGATGAGAAGGAGGATAAGGAGGGGGAGGAGGAGGAGGAGGAGACACAGTCAGAAGATCCTCGATTTCTGCGAACACCTACCCCTGAGCCTGAGATCTCATTCCGGCTGTATGAACGGGTGATTATCAATGGGATAAAGGAGCCTATAAAGATCAAGTTACGGAATGTCACAACAAATGATATGACTGTCAGCTTCTATCGTATCCAATATACTGCAAAAAGAATAGCTGAAGAGTATGTTATGAAGCAGAACTGCAAGGAGATAGAAGTTGCAAATTGTATAGCAGTCATCTCATCAAACAAATGTGGATCTTCAATCAAAATCACCCTCGAGAGGGAGACAGATTGGAGAGAGATTATCACTCTTTTGAAGGAGTTATATAAGGAGAAGATGAGCGGATTTAGCATTGAGATTACCACCTCTTTTAATCTTCTTGATATCTCAACTTTATCCTCAAACACCTCTGTAATACGCGGTCCTGCAGCTTTCATTGGAGTGTCGGATTCCCAATTAACAACCCAGGCATTGGCATCAAAAAGAGCATTAGATGTCAAAGAAGAAGTAATCTCACCACCTGCCAAATCCCCTCTCTATCGTCCTGCCAAATCCCCTTGAATTCATGAAATATCTGATGACGAAAAGCTGCCGCCTACGCGTACAAGATCCACGGCCACTAGCCAGCAGCTGAAGGAGGCTCGAAATCGATGGTCAAATGAGCATGATTCTTTGCGGATTGGGCGTGAGATAACTGCTCACTGGCGTTGTCAAAAGATGAATTGTCATAACTTTGAGCAGGGCACTTGTTGGATAGCTTTTGATGATACTCATATTCAACTCCTGAGTAGTGAGATTGCCAGTTGGATAGATGATGTTGAACGTGGACATGCAACAGTTAAAAATCCCTCAAGAAAGATGACAAAAAGATTAATGAATAGAAAGGAGAAGAAGGAACAAAAAAGCGAATCTATCTCTGCTTCTAATCCTTCTATACAGACACCTCAGATGCCAGCAGTTATATTTCCTCCCTCAACTCCTTCTTCATCTAATATTTTGTCTCCAAGTGAGATAATCAATGTGATGGTGATGAAATATATGATGGAAGGAATGGGAGGCATGGGAGGACTGAATTCAAACTTGTCATCGAATTCAAACTTGCCATTGAATCCGAACCTGCCATCGAATCCGAACCTGCCTTCTATTCGAAGTAGTCCAATCCCTCAGTTTGGTGAACACGCGGATCTGTTTATTGATGAGTTCTTCAACTGGTTGATGACAGAGAGACCTCGAAGAGCAGAAGCTCTTTTAACTGCAAAGAGCATTATTCAGAATGAAGGATTTGAACTGGATCATATACAGACAATGACAAATGAGCAGGTGGTTCAGTTGAATATTGGAATGGGTATATTCTCAATAATAAGAAATGGGTTAAAGAGTTCTATCTGGCAGTCACAGTTGAAGGAGATTAAATTGTCTTTATCTGCTGTTTGTAATGATGACAGCAGACCTCATACTGCTTCTGCTTCTGAATTTGAAACTTAGATATTATATATCATCATAATTGAATTGCAATCTGAATCTTTTTAAATTTTACAATACTATTCTATATGAGCAGATCTGAAATATCCTCTTGCATCTTCTTCTCCCATGAAATTCTCAACTGCATGATGCAAGAAGGCTTCAAAATCTCCATCAAACTGATTCTCTAACTGACATCTGTATCTTCTAATCCATTCTTTCAACGCGTGAAATGACTCCTCTATAGGATTATAATCAGGAGAATATGGAGGTAAGAATAAAAGTCCAATGCCAGCTTCTCTGCAGAGATCTCGCAGTGCTTGTGAACGATGAGAAGAGCAATTATCCATCACTAAGTAGTGATAACCTCATTGGCATTTGGGCAGTATCCGGACACGAACAAACTCATTGAACCTCTCTGTATTATAGGACCCCTGATATATATCATAATCAAGATATCCATTGACATTTATTGCAGGTAAGATTGACCATCTGCGAGATTGTTTACAGGGCCTTCTAATGCGACAAGGGAATCCTCTGCTTGACCATCCATATCGTCGATCTGCAGTACGTTCATTCGCAGCACTCTCATCTAAAAAGATAAGTTGATCAGGTTGATACTGAGTAACTTGAATACGCCATTCAGCTCGAAGTTCTTCGTTGCGTTGACTGGCCACAGGTTCAACCTATATCAAATAGAACTGACAGATTAGCAGGTTCTATAAGTGACAATTGCAATAATTAATCACCTTCTTCCGTGTCAAATTCAGTTTCTTCAACAATCTAGATATCGATCGAGGGTGGATATCAACATCAAATTCATCCTTCACAAAGCAGACAGCCTCATCGCGATATGCAGTTGAATATGCCTCAAAAAAGTCCTCCAAACCTGACAAGATATCCGGTGTGATCTTTGGCTTTACACCCCATGTTGAACGAGGACTTCTAGCAGTTCCAAAGCAGCAAATATTTCGTTGGATTCGATATACAGTGGCCAGATGGCACTCAATGGTCCGCGCAATCTGAGCAGGCATATAACCATCGTTTAGAAGGCGTACGATCTCATTGGTGGTAAATTCGCTGAGCTGGGGGGGCATATTGGCAGATTTGATGATAAAGGTGCGTATTTGAATGAATTGGATGATATTTGAATGATTCTAGAGATACATGGATATTTTGGTTATTTCTGCGGTGTTTTGCTACTATTTTTCAGGGGGTGGCAGAAAATTCTGTTTTCGCAAGCTTTACGTCCGCCACAATAAATGTCACTCTGCCTTTTGGCCCAGCCGCGCCTCAACTTCCTATGTTCTAAACACCAGTGACACCAGTGATTGTTCATATGAGGATATTATTTGTCAACCAGCCTCATCCTTGGAGCTGCATGCTCTTCCTCTCCTCTCCCATTGTGGAGTAGCAAAATGAGATATATTCTTCTTCCTTAACCACGCTGCTTCGGTAACCTCATGCCAAAGGGACGAGTCAAGAGCACGAGGGGAAATCTTTCTCCTGATCAAGGATTATCAGCGTGAATTGTTGCAGATAAGGTTTAGGAAGTTTGAGCAAAGTCAGAAAGTTACTATGCATCATGGGTTTGAGCCAGAGGACAGTTTTATATACCCGTGCAACTCTGTTGCAGGACGACTTCGGGGGATCAACAACCTCATTCAACACCCAAACACGCCCTACACCATAGGGCTCCATCACAATTGATATTCATGAACATGCTACATACACGAAGCAGAATAAACATCAAGTTTAATATGATCTCCAAGGATAGGCTGTCTACATGCGTGTCTCTAACCAATGGCTTTCCAGCGATAGACGGCCAGCTGCAGTCGCGAGACACAGGATGGTAATTAATGTTGCATCTCACAGGTGTAAAAGTCGATATGCAGCGGGTGAGGGGCTCGAGGATTTGCCACATATTTGCATATATCTGGACATATCTCTTCAGCCCTGGATTTCTCCATGTCCATACCCACTCTTCGAGAAGCAGTGCATGGAAACACACCATATGTCTCGATTAAACCATGCCCACTGTCAAAACACAACGGTCCCTCAAGGCGATAGAGGCCCAAGTCGCTTCCGTGCTACCTAAAAGTGACATTACCGTCAAGCATGCAATGGGTGCTGATGAGCGTGCTCTAGTTTCTCTCGGATATAGACAAGAATTCAATCGCGAGTTTTCCCTCTGGACTACCTTTTGTGTTAGTTTTTCAGTTCTCGGGCTTTTACCATCATTTGCTAGTACGCTATGGTACGGTATGTTCGTCCTATTCCCGTTTCCTAGTTCACTGGCAGCTACGGGACGACGATTAAATCCTAGATAGTTTAAAATCTATGTCTTGGTGATCTAAACTGGGATTTACTGCAGGTATGGGTTATGCGGGTACAGCGGGAATGGTCTGGGGGTGGCCTATCGCAATGGCTTTTATCCAATGTGTTGCCATGAGTATGGCTGAACTCTGTTCTGCCATGCCCACGAGGTATTTCGACCACCAGGTTTTCTGAGGTTTCATTTGAATTTGATGTCGGATTAATCATTAGCTAACTTTAGACGATTAACTACTCTAGTGGTGGCCTTTACTATGCGTCAGCAGTTCTAGCGCCGCCCAAGTATGGCCCTTTCGCTGCTTGGTTTACAGGGTGGTCCAACTGGATAGCCCAGGTCACGGCAGCTCCATCTGTGAACTATGGGGTAGCCGCCATGATTCTGGCTGCGGTCTCAATGAGCAAACCCGGCTACATTCCGACGGATTATCAAACATTCTTGCTCACTACCTCGATCATGATCCTTCATGCGGTTCTTAGTAGTATGCCAACGAAATGGATTGCCAACTTAAATTCTCACGGCTCGATTCTCAACATCATCGCGCTTACTACAGTCCTCATTGCTATTCCCGTGGGCACGACTAACTCTCCCAAGTTTACGCCATCCTCAGTGGTCTGGGGGGCAATATACGAAGGTACCTCATTTCCAAAAGGTCTCTCGGTCCTAATGTCCTTCGTGAGCGTGATCTGGGCGATGTCAGGATACGATGCCCCATTCCACCTCAGCGAGGAATGCTCGAATGCCAACCTCGCGTGTCCCCGCGCCATAGTGATCACTTCCGGTGTTGGAGGGCTTATGGGCTGGTTCCTTCAGCTTGCCGTCGCCTACACAGTGACAGATATCACAACAGTGCTGAAATCAAACCTTGGCCAGCCGTGGGCATCATATTTGTTCCAAGTTATGTCGGATAAACTGGCCGTCTCTATCCTCGTCCTGACAATTATCTGCGGCTTCTCAATGGGCCAAGGATGCATGATCACAGCGTCCCGCGTCACATATGCATATGCTCGTGATGACTGCTTCCCCTTGTCCAAAATCTGGAAGAAAGTAAACCCTTATACGCACACACCAGTCAATGCCGTTTGGTTTAACTGTGCCATTGGGATACTATCTTGCCTGCTCATACTGGCGGGAAATATTGCGACTGGCGCTCTATTTTCTATTGGCGCCATCGCTTCATTCACTGCTTTCGCGATTCCCATCGCCATTCGAATTCTAGTTGTGGGGGACCGCTTTCGACCCGGGCCATGGAATCTGGGGAAATATAGCACTCCAATAGGTGCCGCGGGGGTCCTTTTTGTTATGTTGATGGTTCCGATTCTGTGTCTTCCGACAACGACTGGTTCGGAACTCAGGTGAGAGTGTCTACCCCAGGAGCCCGCTGATTTAGTTTTCCTGTTCCATGCACACTGACCCATCTCGCTCTCATGAACCAGCCCCAAGGACATGAACTGGACCTGTATCGCATACGGTGGGCCAATGCTTCTAGTAACCATCTGGTGGTTTGTTGATGCGCATAGGTGGTTCAAAGGCCCCAAAGTTAACATTGAGCATATCCTGCAGAGTCACGAGGAGGATCCATCCGATGCTGAAGGTATTATAGCTTACGAAGGGAGTAGAGAAAATAAGAACTCCTCCTCCGCTGAAACGACGGATGTTGGTTGTTGTTGAGATAAGCAATATATTCTCATTTTGCCCTTCCCCCACACTATTCATTGTAAGTCATATGGTTGTTTTCGTGTCGTGTGTCTATGGAAAGGGGGATGAAGCAGATGAAATGGATATATAGAGACTTTGGGGCGGATTTGGGATTATTGGATTTCTGGGGGTTTCTCGTTTCCTTCCGCTTGCCCAGAGTGCTTCGCGTATCGGAGTACGCATGATTAGTTGGAGCCGATTATCAGCTTACATGGGGAGTATTGAATGCCCATGCCTTATTTAAATGTTGGGTGTGAGAGGGCAGCAGCTCCTATATCCTATATTTTGGGTCCATTGTCTTCCTCTCAAGGAAAAATCGTTTAGTCACTCCTTCTATTTTACACCCTTCAAAAGGTAAAAGCTAATGCCTGATGGTAAAGGGAGGAGTAAATAACTTCTGACATTGCATTTCAATTTCTCTGGTGTACAAAAATTGAAATACAAGCCGATAGATAATTGTTACTCGAATTCTGATGCAGAGGAGATATGCCAGATTACACACATTTACACGCATTGTATCCATTTATTTTTTTTTCGTCGTCCATATTCTCTGTATGTCCTTTTCCTTGTGTTGTCTTCTTTTGTGACAATGATCCACTCGTGCTTTCTGACTTTATTTAATTTCCCTCTTTCCAATAAAACGGTTGAAAAGCTAGAGCCTCCTTCTGTCATGCTGTGACTGAATTTCCGATTCAATACTTACTTTTACACCACTGAAGATATCTTTGAAAAAAAAGGAAGAAACAAAAAAGGTAACAAAATGTAGGGAAACGAAAAATATATATAAATATAAAAACAAAGATAAATAAACGATAAAAAGATGTAGGGCGCAATTGGAGAGAATCCAAGGCCATGATCGGTAAGGAAAAATATAATATTAATATAGCAACCTAAAGGAGAAAAACAACCAGACAAAGAATAGAATCAGTCCTACATGAAAATGGGAAGTTATTGCCGGAAATGAGAAAAAATGAAGAAAACAAAGAAGTTCATGAAATTTCAATAAAATTGGGGAGAAAATAGAGTAAAACAAGAGCAAAACAAGAAAGAAAAGAAAGAGCTAGCGAAAGCTAGTCGACCTTCCCTGACCCATTTCCACCACCGAGTAACCCTTCCTTTCCATCAAGGTGGAAGAATCCAGCCCCTGAGCTACCAGTGACTGCACCAAGTAGACCTGCAGGACCTCGATTTCTTCTATGTCTACCCTTCATGAAGAGGTAGGCAAATATCAGAGCAACGAAGAACAGGGCAATGGAAAGGACAGGGTGGTTGCGGAAAAAAGAGCGGGTGCGAAAGTACATGCTTTCGAAAATGCCGACGGTGGATTTCGCCTTGAGTCTCGAGGACGGCGAGATGACCTGACTGATGGTTTCGAGGATGGAGGTCCGGCTTGGCATTATGTAGGCACCGCTAGGGGAGGTATCCCAGTATCGACGGTTCTGTACCGTTTGAAAGAAAAGGAGTCAGTTCTGGGAGGTTTAATGGACACTTCGAGATTTGATACGGGAGTATTGCGTATGAATTTTCGATGATAGAAGAGGGGAAATGGAGAGTAAAAACTTACGTCTTCGTCAATGATGATAACACGTTCACCGTTTTTCACGTCAATTCCGTACGTTGTCCGAATCCATCGATCCCAGAAGATACCGTCCACCCATGCGAAAACGACCTGCTTTTTGTCGCTCTCGCGGATGGTAATTTGTCTGTTTTTTG
Source organism: Histoplasma mississippiense (assembly GCF_000149585.1). Classification (NCBI taxonomy): domain Eukaryota; kingdom Fungi; phylum Ascomycota; class Eurotiomycetes; order Onygenales; family Ajellomycetaceae; genus Histoplasma; species Histoplasma mississippiense. The sequence continues at coordinate 572,150 of NW_001813971.1, read as the reverse complement.
CCGCACGGAGTGCCCGTTGGTCATTTCTGTCTTCTGCTTCTTCGATACGCAGTTCTTTCGCGTCCCGAAGTTCCTGCCTCTCAAGCTGGAACAATTTTGTCTGTTTATCCATCCACTCAAGCGCTGCATTTTTCAGCTCCTTCTTGTCCTGGATGAATTCGTCTGAGCGCAGACGGCTGAGAATACCAAGCACTACGTATTTGCCAACGAGAATCTCGCGAGCATTAGCAGCGGTGAGCTCTGGAACTATGGGTAACCAAACACTTTCCATCCAAGAGAGCACCTGTCGGAAATCTCGCATATCTTTAGGGGCAAGTGCGCTGTAATAACTGGCCTTTCCGTCTCTCGAGACGAGAAGGCGAGGCCATGTGGAAATTTTGAATCTCTGAGCAAGAGCATCGCTGTCAGTCTTGACTAGCTTTGCACGCCCAACCAAGCTCAGAGTCAAGCGGTCCAGAGCCGCAAAGTCCTCTGATGTAGTCGCCTTGTCGAAGAAGTATAAGAAAATAACCTCCTCAGTTTCTTCCATTTTCTTGAAAGCGGCAGCGTCAACGTATTGAACACCATTGCCAACAACATCCACGGCTTTTCTGGCATAGCTGATCAGGTCGCCCAAACCTCTGAGTCCGTTGTATTCAACACGCTCCCCACCTCTGAAAAAATAGATAGTAGGGAAAGATTCTACGCGAGCATTTTTGCACAAGCGTCGTTCTGTCTCGCAATTAACTTCACCAACATTTAGGACGCCTTTCATGTCTTTAGCCATCTGTTGCCACGACGCAGCCATGGCCTGACAATGACTACACCAAGGTGCATAGAACTTGATAAACCATGGAACTTGAGTGTTTGTGACGAGTTTCTGGAAACTTTCGGCTGTGAGCGGTATCGATGTGCCTTGAGGATTGGGCAGGGTTCCATTGGGCCTTTTTGGCTTCATATGAAAGGCCTTCTCCTTAGGTGGTTCGGTCTTTGTTTCCGGTTCGTCTTCTGGTTTAGCTTGTGGTTTGGTTTCTGGTTTACCTACTTCCTCAGCAGTGGCTACGGTGCCAACCTTAGTGTCGCCAGGCTTCGGTAGCTGTAGGTCATTGAGAGGTCTTGAGCCAGGCTTAATTTTTTCGAGTTTCGCTTCGATAAACTTGCTCAATCCTGCAATCGACTTTTTGCCTGTAAAAGTCTCTACCTGTTCCCCCCTGTAGTAGAGTGTGAACATAGGGAACGCATTGATTCCGAGGCTCTGGCACTTATCCGCGTTGGCAATGCAGTCCATAGCTGCGAAATTGAAATCGTAGAAACGTTGAAAGGAGTTAAGGGACGAAGTGGTGTCTTGCGTTTGTTTAGATGTCGACGTTGAGAGGGGGTTTGAGGTCTATTTGCAATCAGTAATCCTATTCTTTGGGAGACTAACGTTGTATAATACTAACATAGTAGAATTCATATAATGTTTGCCATGTTGGTGCGACAGATATACAATACCTACAATAAGGAGAAAAATGCTTCACAAACCTACAGCCGTGTCAGACGCTGATATTTGTATATATATCCAAGAAAGCAATAACGAAAAACACAAAAAAGGCCCAAAACGTACCAGTAACCTTCCTTGATAGTTTCATCAAAATTAGATTCCGTTAGTTTCTTCATTGGAGGCACTTCGATTCCATTAAAAACCGTAGGGCTTTCATCTAGGGCAATCGGCTTCTCTGCCCTGGGGAGCACTCGCGGCTCTGGTATCGGCCCAGATTCCCCCGCCGAAGTAGAGATAACAGGTTTTAGCAGCAAGGAAAGTAATGACCACGTAAGGAGTGAGGCCTTCATTTTAGGCGGCTGAAGGCCAAATGGGCCCCAGTACCAGAGCTTAATCTATCCCCAGATCACTGCCGAAACTGGTGAATATTTAGGTCTTGTTCAAAAGAGAGTTATTGCTGTCAATAGGTAGTTGTTTTATTAACGGAAAGAGTTGAAGGATGTAAGATTGGGGCTGGAATATGGTTGAGATGGGTGGTCTGGCTTCGTCCAAGATGGTCGGGGGGCGGCCATGTACTTGGCGACGCGACAATATCCGGCCGAGCAACTAGAGTCGTGACACAGGCTCGCGATGGGTACAGTTGCTGAGTTGAGGTGCAGCGGACGAAGCCTTGCCTGGGATTGTTCGTTCGTCGTCGTCGTCCAAAAAGTATTTCCCCTTAAGACGTTTGAAGTGTTTGAGCCGCATGCTACACGGTTTCTTTTTTCGGAAGCGCCCCGGAAGCGGAACAACAAATCCTCCAGACTCCGTTATTGTCACTTTGGAGCGCAGAAGCTGGAGACCGACACCCACTATTCACAAGACGAACTGCTGAGCACGCTGTTTTCAACTGCAATTGGGCAGCTTTTCTCTTTTCGTTGGCATTACCCTCATATAGACTCCAATCATGAGGTCCACTTTACGGTTATTGGCCAACGTCAAGTCTGCCAGATACCTCCAACCTCATGCACCCACTGGTCTCACCGGCCTCACAACCCACCCAAGACCCAGACAAGCCCTCCTCATTCTATATACTACCACTTTGAACAAACTCCAGAATATCCCTGAGTCGTCGGTTTACCGCCAAGCCACAGAAGCCCTCACAAAGCACAGGTTGAAGATCATCGAATCCACCAAACCCCCAGGCTACGATAAATGGCAGCAGGAAGTACAACAGAAAGTGGCAGCAAACCCGGACCTGGTCAAAACCATCTCTACACCAAGTGGCGCTCTGGCGGGGGCATACTCTCTATTAGGTGGTCGGGTGTCAAACCTTGAAAAGCGACATTATGCCGAGAACATGGAGAATGCGTTGCGCCAAATAGCGGAGGAAAAAGAGGAGTTCGAGAAGTTGCCTGAGGACCTGAAGCCTGCTGTGGCACAGTGGTCGAGAGAAAAAGAGGAAAGCGAACGACTTCAACGTGAAGAGGAGCCTGTCGCGACACAATCTAGGATTGATTTGTATGAAGAACCGGCTTTGGAAGCGACGCAGTATGATTTATCCAGTAAACTTTTCATTATTCCGTCTCTTTTTATTTTAGATCTCCTGTTCTGATGTCGAGTTTACAGGATCTCCGAAATCGAACACCAGATCGGAGCGGGCCTGATAGAGGAAGTTATTGAAGTTGCGGAGGGAGAGTTAAAACTCGTGGATGACATGATCAAATTCAAAGTGTAAGCCCGCTCCTCCAGGAACCGAAATGCACCAGGAAATATTCCTTCGCTGATTCTCAATTTTTTATAGATGGGAAGAGCTGGTAGAAAAGCCGAAACCCGGCCAATGGACATATTTTGGCAGGGACACAGGCAGTGCCGCGAACTAGAGCCCGGGCCGGTTGGCATGTTGGACATTTCCATTTATCGATCTAGTCCTTAATAAGGTGTTTAGAGAACTTTTAATCTCTTTGTTCCTAATGAAATTCACGTTGGTTCTTGTAAATACTAGTATATCAACACTCCAAACACCTATTTTTTTCCACCTTCACACTGTTCAAAACATCCAAATCCGATTCATCGTTTTGTTTTGTAGGAAAGTATATGGCGGGAAATACCTGTGTTTCCCACAATTGTGCGATATCTTATTACAAATTAGTGCAAATCGTCAATAACTATATAGTATATGCCAGATTTGCCCTAGATATTTCCCTTTTTATTGATCATTGTAACAACTTGAATCCAAAATCCGGTGTGGTGTGGCGCTAACCATCTTGGGACAGCTGGTGGGACCAGTGACAATTGATTGATACGGACAGTTTGCAACTCACCAGGCTCAACACATCCGATTCAGCCACCATTACCCGCGCTGTTGTCCTACGGACACATTGAACTAGCAGCATACTGTTCGGTTAGCCCCAGCGATTGAGGATATACCCTGATCGCCGGGTGCCTCCTTTTACAAGGCCGCTCGTGGGCCGCACACTTATCTATCACCACACACACCCTAGCGAACGTTGCCCACAATGCGGTTGGATGTGAAGGTGCGTGGAACGCTGGTCTTTCCGAGTCCCTGCCTATTATCTGGCTTGCGAGGGGGTTGTTTTTCATTTTATGACTTGGAACTGACTTGATCTTCTGTACCAGCGACAACTATTCGCCCGGTCGGAGAGAGTCAAGGGCATTGACTTTCACCCGACTGAGCCATGGGTAAGTTTGCGACACTTCCTACGCATGCCAGTGCCCATTTCTCTAACTTATTTTTCATTAGATCTTAACTACATTGTATAGCGGTACGCTATTGTTTCCTGGGCGGGCGGTAGAAGGCCTTCGTTACTGATGCGCGGGATGAACAAACAGGTCATGTTTATATATGGTCTTATGAAACCCAGGTAAGCACGCTTTCCACGTAAAAATCTGTTTCCAGTGATTCTAACCTCCTGTGTAGTCGATTATCAAGACATTTGAGCTTACTGATGTCCCTGTCCGAGCTGGCCGGTTCATTGCCCGAAAAAATTGGATTGTCTGCGGTTCCGATGACTTTCAACTCCGCGTCTACAACTATAACACCTCCGAGAAGATCACATCTTTTGAAGCGCATCCAGATTACATCCGGTCTATTGTCGTCCACCCGTCGCAACCGTTCGTCCTCACAGCTTCCGACGACATGACAATTAAGCTGTGGGATTGGGACAAGGCCTGGAAATGTGTACAGATTTTTGAAGGACACAACCATTATGTCATGGGTCTGGCCATCAACCCCAAAGATACAAATACATTTGCTTCTGCCTGTCTTGACCGGACAGTTAAAATATGGAGCCTAGGCTCGCCGCATGCGAATTTCACACTTGAAGCTCATGAGGCGAAGGGTGTTAACCACGTTGATTATTACCCACAGGCGGACAAGCCGTATCTATTGACGACTTCCGACGATAAGACTGTAAAAGTTTGGGATTACACAACAAAGGCACTCATAGCTACTTTAGAAGGCCATACTAGCAATGTTTCCTTCGCCTGCTACCACCCAGAGTTGCCTGTGATCATCTCCGGCTCTGAAGATGGAACCATCAAAATTTGGCATGCCAACACATATCGACTAGAGCAATCCCTAAGCTATGGTCTGGAGCGTGCATGGTGTGTCAGCTACCAGCGTGGCAAACAAGGCATTGCCATGGGTTTTGACGATGGAGCTGTTGTCGTCAAAATGGGCCGTGAGGAACCCGCAGTTTCTATGGATGGGTCTGGAAAGCTAGTTTGGGCGAGACACAACGAAGTTGTGTCGACGGTAATCAAGGGTGGTGACTCAACTCTTAAGGATGGTGCTCCCCTTTCACTTCCGACGAAGGAGCTTGGTTCCTGCGAGATATACCCACAAACACTTACTCACTCTTCGAACGGACGATTCGTCTCGGTCTGCGGAGATGGTGAATATATTATCTACACTGCACTTGCATGGAGGAATAAAGCCTTTGGACAGGCCTTAGACTTTTCATGGGGCTCAAAGGATAACAGTAACGATTATGCGATTCGGGAGTCGAGTACAAGCGTCAAGATCTTCCGCAACTTCAAAGTGAAGAGTGGACGGCTCGATGTGGGATTCCAAGCTGAAGGTCTAACTGGTGGTGTTCTTCTGGGAGTCAAGGGCCAAGGCGGTATCGGTATGTTTGACTGGGACACTGGTTTACTCGTGAGGAGAATAGAAGTCGATCCTCGAGCTGTAAGTTTCTTGAACGTCTTAAGTTAAGATTTCTTGATGACACGATCATCTAACATTATCTATCTCCAGGTATACTGGTCTGAATCGGGAGAACTAGTTACTCTTGCGTGCGATGATACGTTCTACGTTCTCAGATTCTCCCGCGAGAATTACATCGCAGGCCTCAACAACGGCGAAGTAGACGAGGATGGGGTCGAAGCTGCTTTTGAAGTAGTCACAGACGTCAACGAATCCGTCAGGACAGGCGAATGGGTTGGCGACTGCTTCATCTACACCAACTCTACCAACCGCCTAAACTATCTCGTCGGTGACCAAACCTATACAATCTCCCACTTCGATCAGCCAATGTATCTCCTCGGCTACCTGCCACGGGACGGACGCATCTACCTGGCCGACAAAGACGTCAACGTAGTCTCCTTCTCCCTCTCCCTCTCTGTCGTCGAATACCAAACTCTCATCCTTCGCGGCGACATGGACTCCGCCGCAGATCTCCTCCAAGACATACCCGCTGACCAAATGAACAAAATCGCCCGCTTCCTTGAAGGACAGGGTAACAAGGAACTAGCCCTCAAGGTCGCCACAGACCCGGAACACCGTTTTGAACTCGCGCTATCCCTCAATATGCTCGACATCGCTCTCGAAATCGCCCGCACCGCTGACGTCGAGCACAAATGGAAAATCGTCGGAGATGCAGCCATGGCTGCTTGGGATCTCTCCCTTGCTCAAGAATGCTTCTCTAATTCCAAGGACCTGGGCTCATTGCTGCTCCTGCACACTGCCAGCTGCAACATGGACGGTCTTCGTCGGCTATCTGAGCAAGCCAGCGAAGCAGGCTCGCATAATGTCGCCTTCTCCGCGCTCTGGCAACTAGGCGATGTCGATGCGTGCATCGATCTTCTGGTCCGGACGAACCGGATAGCGGAAGCTGTTCTATTTGCGCAAACGTATAAGCCCAGTCGAGCAGCTAAGCTCGCGGGTAAATGGAAAGAAAGTTTAGAAAAAGGGGGTAAGACGAAGGTGGCGAGGATTATTGGGATTCCTCCCGGGGCTGGGATTGAAGGAGTTGAAACCGATGATGAGTTGTTTCCGGAATGGGATGAATTTTTGAGATTAGAGACGGAGGGTGGTGTTAAGTCTGCGGATTTGATTGATATTAATGGTGATGATGGTGAGGCGGGAGCGGAGGTCAATGGCGTTTCGGAATAGAGAAAGAGTAACGAACAAATTGTTGCAGCTCCATTGGTGGGGGCAATGAGATGGAAACGGCTTTTTACTTCTCTTTTTATCTGTCCCCTTTTCGTTTTCTAATTTTTTATTAGCTCAGTCTCGCCCTGTCTCGTTTTTATTTTACTATTTCCAGTTTTGCTACTTTTAATTCATTCTTTCTATTACAGCTAGGACGAACGATAAGTAAAATTAAAAGAGGTAACTTATATATTTACATTTTCATTTTCGTCATTCTCATTCTCATCCTTTGTATAAATTCTATGTTTCCCTGTTCTTTTCTTGACTTTCTATTGCTTTTAAATCCTCAAGGGTCCATGCAGAAAAACTTAGATAGCCTCGTGAAAATCATATCTTTTCTCGTCACACCCTCCATTCTTCATCCCTGCCAACCCCTTTGATACATTATGCATTTCAACCCTCCCATCATCCACCAGCCAAGTTCAGGGACTTAAGACGACCAGTCATCTCACTGTAGAAGCAAAGGTACAACCGGAAAATCATTCTCAGTTAGACTTTACCAATGTGAGATAATCTCCACGTAGAGTTTAAAATTGAGTGACACGAAACTGGATATCACTGGTACCTATCTACCCATTCTTCTATTTTTGATCTATTGTAGCCCCTGTTACTGTAAATGCATGCAAACTGTTTTCAATGGATGTTGGATTTAATCAAGGAGTAAAGCCCTCACAAACTAGTCGGAAGAATCGCTTTCACAGCTTTACTAGGACGAAGTACGGCAGTCTGTGTCTTCATATGTGCAGGTTAAATTTGATGCCTGAATCTTTCTTATTTAAAACCTTTTCAATAATGACAAAGAAAAGAGTCAAAAGAAAAGGTGTCATAAGACAAGCCAGAACAGGCCAGGGCAGGAGTACCAGCTAAATACAGCTGTAGAGTAAATGAGCAGACAGAAGAGAAAAAGAAGCGAGAAAATGATAGTGGAAACTAACCAGACAGAAACAGACAGAGGCAGAAAAAATCCCATCAGACTTTGTAAATATATCACAAAATATATTGGTTGGTCAGATAGTTTTGATTTCTGGTGGCTCAGCCGCGATGGTATATTTGCCAAACACGGTTGCAAAAATGAAAATGAAAATGAACATGAAAATGGGCAGAGAATAACTAGGAATAGATCTCAAACAGATAAATGTGAACACAACTCGCTCAAGCGCCTTGTGTATTTGCGGAGATCAATCAAGGGAAACCGAAGGGAACAATATGCAGGGAGGTGTATGCCGCTTGTATACCGGACAGCCGTGGGGAAATAATAGATATCAGGGTTGAAAAAAGGATCCAGAAATCTAGATTCGGACCTGGAACGAAATGAAAATGAAGGTTGAAAACTTGAATGGAAATTGAAGCAACAGAGAACTGGTGAGGTACTTTCAACGCAATGAGAGAGAAATGAACATAAAATGGGAAGTGGGTGAAAGTTTGACAAATGAATAGCGAAAAAAAAAAAAAAAAAAAAAAAAGAGAGAGAGAGAGAGGGAGAGGGAGAGGAGGAGAGAAAGACAAATGGACGAGGACAGCAGAAAAGCAGGAAACGAGTGAAAACAATCCAGTCAAAGGAAAACCATAGGAGATTCGTTAAAGTTGTTTGAGCTTCCAGCGTCAAAGGAATCCTATCCTAGCTGAGCAGACGGGAGTTGGGGAGAAATGAAATCGAAGATCTCGTCTTCTTTCGTCGGGCCAACGTCGAAGCGGCTGAAAATATAAAGTATCATTCAGGAATACTTCCGAAAGATGGGTCCTTTACGCTTCCTCCGGCGTCGCCAAGGCCAGCAACTGGTCGAGTGTAGGACCAGCCTTCGAACTGTCGTTGCATGGTTTGAGAAAGAACAGACCCCTCCACGCGCGAGTCTACAGGAGCCTCGCGCGTGAATTCTTCAGAGAAATTTACGGTATCGTCGGCATCAACCTATGATGTTCAATTAGAAAATTATGTCCAACCCGGGAAAGGTTCAGATAAAATGAGATTTGAATATGTCAAGATAGTCCAAAATGAAACATACCACATGAGGACGAAAGCTCGGCTCATATTTTCTCTGCAGAAGCTTGCGCCAATCAATGTTGGAAAAGAAGTGATGTGCTTTGATTTCAGCGGCACCATTTGCTCCAAGTCGGCGGTCTGGATCACGCTCAAGGAGCCTAGTAAGAAGATCTCTAGCCGCGCCAGGAACAATATCTTGGCTTGGGAAAGTAAGCGGTTCTTGGAGGATTTTGCGGTACATCTCATTCGTATTCTCATCGTAAAATGGTGGAAGTCCTGTCAACATTTCGTACAAGAGGACTCCGAGCGTCCACCAATCCACAGACTTTGTGTATCCCTCCCCAAGTAAAAGCTCGGGAGCGAGATATTCAGGAGTACCACAAAACGCTAGCAGGAAATCAGTACCAGTCTTAATTTAAATTATCTCGACTAGCAATCACTTACTATTCGTCCGGTCTTCATCTTTCATATCGCGCTTACACAATCCAAAATCGCACAGGGCAATATGGCCCGTGTAATCCAGCAGAATATTTTCTGGTTTAAGATCACGATAGATGACTTTAAAACCGTGGAGGCACTCTAGAGCACAGATCAATTCGGCTGTGTAAAAACGGGCCCTGTTGATATCGAAACGTTGTTCTTTTTGGAGATGATAGAACAGTTCACCGCCGTTGACAAAGGCCAAAACGAGATATAGCTTTTCTGGGGATTGGAACGAGAATTTGAGAGGGACGATGAAGGGGTTATTTATCTGAGAGAGCACTGATCTCTCAGCCAATGTATGCGCCACTTCGGACCGAGAAATGATGTGGGCTTTGCGTAGAGTTTTCATCGCATAGATACGACCGGTATCGCGTTTCCTTGAATAATGATATTGTTAGATTACCGTTTAGCGTGAGCGTTGTGGAAATGAGGAGCTAGGCTCACCTGACTTGCATGACTCTTCCAAAACTTCCTCTGCCCACGACTTTCAGAAGTTCAAAGTCTTCAATTTTAAGGCTTCTCTGCTGGTTTTCAACAAACGACACGCCAATTTTGATTGCACCGGTACCGAATTGCAAGTTTGTCCATTCCGTGCCTGCCTGTCCCATTTGACGCTCCTGTTCTGCGTGTGCTGCAGCAGCCTTTTCGCGGTCCTTCTTACTTGCCTTCGGATCCTCCACAAATGGATGAACTTCTTCGAATCTCGGGTTAATTCTGCAAGCACCCAAAAATACATCTTCATTTCTGCCAGCACCTGGCCTAGCGGCAGGGTTCCGAAGATAGAGTTGAATGTTGAGGTCAGTCACACGAGAGACATCAAACTTGAAAGAGGTATTGTCACCAGCCCAAAGAGGGTTTTCTGGAGTCCCTGATACAGCATCGACGAAAACCTGCTGCTTGTCAAAATCCAAAAGAGCATACGGAAGGTATTTGGCGGAATATCGACCATGGATTGTAGGTGCAGCATTGATACCGCCACTCGTCGACTGAGGTCGGTTGGATTGTGCATAAGAGCTAGTGACTGTCCCCTGAGTAGAATGGGATGAGGATGAGGTGGGTCTGATAGAAGTAGGTCCCGCGAAGCTATTGTTGCCTGAGATTGAATTTTGGAAATGGGAATTGAACACCTGTTGGTAGTGTGGTGAGAGCGAAAAGCCCTTCCCCTCGTGTAACGTAATAATGAGAATACCGGGCTTAGCTGGAGCAACAGGAGGAGAGACTAGAGCCTCTGAGGCAGCTAAATTGTAAAATTACCATATTAGCGACACATTGTGATATATACAAATCACAAATGATATAAAAAGAAGGGCGCTCACCAATGCCATTTAGGCTTGGAGAAAGCGCAACAGGAATTTGGGTGTTGTCTTCTGCAGGAGCAGCATCAGGTTTAATGGTAGAGGTCGAGGATGACCTCCCAAACGAGTTGGCTAGAGGTGCGAGATGCGTCTCCTTAAGCTCTTTGCAGGGGAGAATGTCAGTAACTCAGCAAATTCGAGAGGCAAATAACGATTCCAATGGGGAAAATGTCATGCATACTCTTGGTGAGTTTCCACGACATGATGATAAGCTTGGGAAGTTAAGACGGAATGAAGAATTGCAAGTGCTGGCAAAGCGGCAGGTTAGAAATTCGAAAAAAGCTTTCTAGAGCTTTTAATGAATATATAAGGGTGAAGTTGGGTGGGAAGAGAGGTCAAAGAGGGAGCCGTGATATGCTTGTTCTAAAGTGTCTAAATGAGGTAATGAAACTCCGACAAGTGGGTCTAGAGAGAGACAGAATTCGGCAGCCAGACTGAAAAGGAGAGGAGAGTTAGGATGATAAAGCAGAGTCCTTCCCAGGCGTTTGGGATTACCCGTAAGATGGCTGCTGCTGTAGGTCGTGTGAAGCGGAAACAGAGAAACAGAGAGAGTCGCCGTGGTGATGGCGCAGGTGGTGATGGTCCGAAATTGTTTCGCAGCCAGCAAGAACGCAGAAGGGATGAGGCTCGCCAAGCCTGCTCAGTCAGCAGCGGCTGATTAACGGGGTTTCGAGCGCCGGCTGAAACGCGTCGTGAGGCTCTCTCTGGAGCGTGGCTGAGTCCGACTTCTACACAGCCCTTGAATGTTGGGTGGTTTCCCAGCACGGTGGCAGCACTGGAAGGTGGACACCTTATTTAGAAGTCAGTCAGTTGAGTTGACTTAGTTAGCTATGTATTATTAAGTCATTCCTAACCCTTCAATAACTATATTCAGCCACACTTGGAACGCGCTTGGACGGAAGGCACTAAACCTAAAGTGGTGACTGCTAATATCACATGACCTTGGCAGCGGCTGGCGGCTGGCGGAAAATAATGTTTCCGATCCCCAAACAGCTGCTGTCTTATCAAACAGCGCGGCCCGTAGTGAACCCTGGAATGCTTCATACTCTCTTCGAATATCTCACCTACCCACTAGACAGTTTTTGGTTCAATTTCATGTCGCGTAGGTGCCACTTCCAGCCATCGGGCCAGTTACTGATCATTCCAGGACCCGACAAAGTGAATGGCATAACACATACCCACGCGCATCCTCGACAAGTAATAGAAATACAGTCGATACTTGTTGCCTCTTCCTAGCGGCCTACCAACTTATCGCTTCACCCACACTGTTTAGACGGACACTCAGGAAAAGGCAATTCCAAGTTGATTCACTCGATGGGCGTCATACGGAAGAAAACTGCAGCGCGCGGGACCGAAGGTGGAACAAAATACCATTGCGACGTCTGTTCTGTAGATGTCACCTCGACGGTATGTACTAAGTGCTTATGCTCCGCGTCACCCAAAACTGATATCGTGGGGGAATGAAATTAGGTGCGCATTGCATGCGCGCATAATGCCTGTCATGAATATGATATGTGCGTCCCATGCTTCTCCGCCGGCGAAAGCTCAAAGAATCACGATCCACGAACACACCCATACTACGTCATCGAACAAAACTCTGTTCCTATTTACCAACCCGACTGGGGCGCAGATGAGGAACTCTTACTGTTAGAAGGTGCGGAGATCTACGGTCTAGGATCATGGGCAGACATAGCGGATCATATCGGCGGTTTCCGAACCAAGGAAGAAGTGCGCGACCATTACATCGAAACATACATCAATAGTTCCAAATTTCCTCTCCCCGAACGCGCTGATCCTGATGACAAGACCCTACAAGAGCAAATATCGAAAGAGGAGTTCCAGGCACGTAAAAAGCGACGAATCGAGGCCCGTAAAGAGGCAGCCCGGGCCGCCCCTCCCGCAACGCCGAAACAAAAACCCACAGCCTCTGTGCCAGCCTGCCATGAAGTGCAGGGATATATGCCGGGCCGCCTCGAATTCGAAACGGAATTCGCGAATGAGGCTGAGGAAGCTGTACAGCACATGTCATTTGAGCCGGGCGATGGGCTCAACGCGAACGGGGAGATGGACCCTGAGATGGAACTTAAAATGACCGTGAAAGACATCTATAACTCTCGGCTCACCGCCCGAACAGAACGCAAGAAAATAATATTCGAACACAATCTATTAGAATACCGCAAAAACACTGCCCAGGACAAGAAACGAACAAAGGAAGAACGCGAATTGCTCAACAAAGCTAAACCCTTCGCGCGAATGATGAACCATGAAGATTTCGAAGAGTTCACGAAGGGCCTCGAATACGAACATAATCTCCAGCTCGCAATAGCTCAGCTTCAAGAATGGCGAACGATGAGAATCGGTGACTTGAAAAGCGGAGAGAAGTACGAACAAGAAAAGCAGCAGAGAGCCCAACGCGCAATTCCACAAGGAGCTTTTGATAGAATGGCAGGTACAAGGCCCAAACCATCACAGATCCCCGATGCGCCTTCGGCCGCCACCCAATTAACAATGCCGGAGCTACCTTTGCGCCTTCAACGCAGCGGAGCCCAACAAAAACAAGCAGCCCCCGTACCAGCCTCCACAGCTCTCGAACCTGCACGAGCTCTACCCATGAATGATTTCGATAAGATGTTCGCTAGTACCGAGATGAACGGGACATCGACTCCAAAGCCGTCTGCGAAGACGAAATACGTCATCCCCCCAATAAGTGGACTTTTGCCGTGGAAATTGGAAAATGACATCGCGCCGGACCTGCACTTGTTGACGAGGGAGGAAGTGGAACTTTGTAATATTCTTCATCTACAACCTAAACCGTATCTCGTCATTAAGGAGCATATGATTAAAGAGGCGATGAAGCAAGGCGGGAGCTTGAAAAAGAAAGACGCCAGGACGCTGTGTAAGGTGAGATTCTCACTTGCCCCTCAACTTCCCCAGATTCCCTGCCCAGGGAACTTCTCTCGATTCCTTCTGCTTTTTTTCATCTTTTTCTTTTTTTGACTGCGGCGCAGCTCCGCTCGCAATAATCAATCAACCATTTATATTGACATGGCTTTATCCATAGATCGACGTCGCCAAATCTTCACGAATATACGACTTTATGGTACATAGCGGGTGGATAATGAAGGCATAATGAAATTGGAGGAACAAAACGGAGATTGAGGAAAAGAAGAAAATACACGAATGTCATCACCCGTAATATCACTAATATTATCATCCTTCTCACCATCACCATCATTTCTCCCTCACCTCCGTCTCCTTAGGCAAGCCCCCAACCGCCCATTCCTCAATTTCATCATTACACAAAAATATCTTCTTTTCCTCGACCTTCACTTCGATTTTGATAAATAGTCAAAAGATTAATTGCCTACTCGAACAGCCATTGATATCCACCACCTGCGAAATGTGTTATTGTCGACTGAGCTAGGGCCCACGATTTTTTTTTTTTTTTTTTTTTTTTTTTTTTTTTTTGCGAACATGTATAATCCATTGCAGGAAATGTTTACCATGTTTAATCACATCACGTAACCTACCTGTGAAATCTACTGGTTGGCTGTTGGCGCCTACATAACATACATAACTCAAATTATTTCAACCGCAGTATCAATGAATCACTTGAGTAAGGTTATAAGTAATGTAATTAGAAAAAAAGGCCCAAGTTTAATGGGATAATTCTTTGTGACTTCGTTATATAACTAACTATCCGCCCAGATGCTTTAACTGGTTATTTAACTGAGCTGCGCCCCCCGCGTTATCGGCATGGGCCCTCGGCGCTTCCCCAGGAACATTGTTAACCACTAGTTACCCCGGATCTTGGCGTTGGGACGTGCATGTATGTGCAATGTCCTGCGTATGAAGAAAAGCAGCTGCAACAAGAACACGGTGTACATTGCAATATACATAATAATATTAACTAACTAACTATTCTCCTCAAAGCTCAGCATCGCCTGTCACCTGGGTTTTTTTTTTTTTTTTTTTTTTTTTTTGGTTTTTGTTTGCGAGTGGAGTGTTGGATATTAAGCGCTTCACCGGTACGGGTAGTGGACACCCCCCCCCCCCCCCCCCAATATTGACAATCCCTGTCAAACAAATCTCAAGTCTCAATAGCGGGTGTAGATTGGAAAGGATGGACCAGTTGGGCAAGAAACGATAGAACCCAAACCACACACAATTTAAAAAGCGGGCACGATAGGATAGGAACGCGCAATCAATCGCCCGGCCGCTCGGCCCATTTCCATGGGCTTTTTGGCTTTTGTTTTCGGACCATTCGCGCGCTCTTTGGATATCTGTTGGAAACGGGAACTGATAGTATGGGCGCAAACGCCTTAGTTTCAAAAAAAGAAAGAAAAGGGTGGGTGGAGAAGGTGTCGGAGTTGGGAGTGGAATTTTGTAAGGCTGCAGATGAAACGGAAGGGGAAAAATGAAAATTATCAATCCTTAGTTACTAGTTTTAAAAATAAGGAACTCATCTCATGAAAAACTCCTTTTTTCCTTTTTGCCCTCCGCTCATCCCGAGGAGAAAAAAATGAAAATGAAAAATGAACTCAAGGAAAAACCGAACTATAACTAGCCGCAAGTATTTCAATGCATATAGATAAGTTGAAATATCTCCGCCTGCCACACCCATACCCATCACACACATACACACACACCCACACACACTATATGCTAAATTCAAAATTCAAAATGAATAAAAAAAAAATTGTTAAAAAAGAAAGAACAAAAAATATACAAGGGAGGGGAAAAGGGGCCATTCACAAAGCCAACCCAGCCCTCCTCTTCCATTTCTTCTCATGCCCGAAATAATGCGATGACGACAACGCCTTCTTCAACTTTCCCTTCCCACGACCACCACCCGTAGAACTCGACCCGGACCCGGACCCCCACCCACGTCCAAACCCAAGCCCGAACCCTAGCCCCAGCTTCCCAGAATTCAATTTCTTGTCCATGTCCTCCTTGAACTTCTTCCAGCTGCGCTCGCGCTCCTCCCAATCCGCCATCTGCGCTAACATGAAATCCCACGTCTTCGATTCCAGGGCGCAGAGCGCGTCGTCGTCTAAGAGATGTCTTGTTGGCATTGTGGTCCTGGTGGTGGCGGTGGTGGTGGCGGATGGAGTACTTGTGGACTGTTGGTGTTGCGTGCCGCTTCCGGTCGTAGTTTGGCTTTCGAGATATTGCTGCGGTGGCTGTGGCTGCGATTGTGGTTGTGGTTGTGGTTGAGAGCATGTGTCAGGTTCCGGTTGTACAGCGACCACCTCGGACGGACTGGGGGCAGTTGACGGTCTACTGTTCTGTTGTTGCCCGTCTGGAGGGGAATTAGTTGCGTCTGCGAGGGCGATGAGGGAGCTATATTGATGGGTTCGTCCCATCTGGGGTGCCTGTTGGTGGGGCCGACCAGTGAACGGGGAGACAGTTTGCGCCTCAAGGTTATGGTTTTCTATCTGCTGGCGAGTGATATAGAGGCGCCGCGAACGGAACATTGCTGCTGCCGCTTCACCGACTAGATCAGGGTCCTCATGAGGAGAGATGGGCAGTTGATCAGCAAGGTCAGCTTGGCTGGCAACCGTTCCTGCGACTTCACCCGAAGTCGTCTGGAGGGGCGAGTGCGAACGAGGATTCACAACGCTTTCCTCGTGCAAACTAGCCAAAATGCTAGGGGATGAATTCCGATGACCATAGCCCGCCATGTCTGCCCTTAGAGGAGGTGAAGAGAGCGCGGAAGAAGAGGCTGCATCGGGTTCGCTCACACCATTCATAGTCTCAGATATCGCCTGGCATAAAGGCGGGAATATACATCTCGCTAAATTGTCATGCTGAGAAGCCGCTGAGGCCCTCCGCTTTGCCACATTGTGGTAGTGGCGTGCCTGCAACCCGCCCGCAACAGGAACCCAGTCTGAAACATTATAAAGAGAATGCAAATGGGAATTGGTCAGGTGGCTCTGCCGGCGGAGACCTCCAACAGACGAACTTGCTGTTACGCCCCCGAATCCCGGAGCATGATGCTGGGAGGAAAGGAGTCCGGACGATTGGTTTGGGGTATTAGGGGACGCTTGGTTTCTCCCCGCAACGTTGGTATTGGGTACTAGTAATGTGCCAGGATCACTCTCTCTGTTGTATGATGGATGATGTCCAGAATGGTAAGAAGGAGCCGCAGAGACGTAAGACGGGGCGTTAGAACGGATGGAGGAGGTTTCGGGGTCGGTTTGGCGAGGGGTATATGGGGGTAACGGTTCCGGATATGGGTGCAGCAAAGATCGAGCGGGACGAAAAGCCATGAGGTTGAGCGCCAGCTGGTCCCTCCTGCAGATTTTCGCAAGCTGGTTGGCGAGATAGAATTGTATACGAATATTGTAGCAATTGCGTTGAGTGTTCGTTCACTGTTGAGATGATGGGACAGGAAAAAGGAAACAGGAGAGGTTTAAGATGCTCTCAAGGCTTTTCCTCGGGAACAACACCGGTCGCGTGTGGAGTGTGGAGCAACTAGACAGTGATGATTCCTACCCCGCAGGCACAAAGATGGCTGATATCAATGATGTGTCTAGCCCTTGCGGTGATGGAAAGGATCAGGGTGGCAAGTAGACTTAGGCGCATGCAGGCCCCCAGCACACGTTTTTCCTGCCGTTTAACCGTCACAGTGACGCACAGCCTGCGGGGCGGCGACTTGGTAAAGGCAGAATAGAGGTGAGATGGGGGGAAGGGGACACAGTTGGCCCAGAAAGGGATGCATATATATATATGTATATATATATATATATATATATATACCTAATTAAATTATATATCTATATATATCTATTAGTATCTATCTATATATATATGTGTGTGTGTCGCGTGCGCGTGTGTGGATTCTATATATACTACCACTTCGCCGCGGCGGCGGGATCCAAGCAAGGACGCTTCCGTCAAACAAAAGCTTAGATGACTCATCCACGATTCACATGTAGCTTGCTTACGGCGCCGGTGCGAGCATCCTTCCTATCATTCACCGGGATCATCACACCAGAGTTGGAGTTTAGAGATCCGATGCGCCAGTCCATTCCCAAGGATCTCGAAAACCCCCAAGACCCAAAAACCATGCGTTCTCTGTATCTGCCCTCGATTTTTAGCCAATCAGCCGTTGCAGGATGAAGGTCTTGAAACCATGTGGGTGGTGATCTCCTCTCGTTGCCTTCAGTTCTTCAGGCACTTCAGATTTAATGATGTTGATGTTGTCATAGGGAATAAAAGGAAACGGCCTCGGTCTACAGCCGGTTCTCCGGCAAATTCTGGGCAATCTTCATCTCGACATTCTGTAAACCTGCGGCGAAGGTTGGCTTCTTCAATAGGAGCAAAGGTGTTAGGTCATCTAGGCAGCCTGGCGGTGGCCATGGAAGTCTGTAACAACTCTCATCTATGACAACAATAAGTTCTGGAGAACACTACAGATATTTTGCCAAAGTCTGACGATCGCATTCAACAATCGAAGTTTTCCATTTTTACGGAGAATAAGACTGAGGTTTGCCATAACCTCACCACACTTGCTCCTGAAGTTCATCTATGTCAGGAGAGAGCACTATTCGCCCCACAGCGTCTCGGTGTCGCTGAGGATACAAAAACCAATGCAAGTTCGGTTTTCTGGCTCCGCAAGTGCCCCAGAAGGCCATATCAGTCAATATTCTACAAGACCAAAATTACCTATGACCCTCGATGGAGACTTCGGAATATGAAGCTTTCACCTGTGAAACTGAGGAAAAATTTTATTCAGGCACCATCTTAACACTGCAGGGGCAGATGACCCAGAGACCAAACCTCTTCTCAGCACTGCATTGCTTGGGATTGCAGTGGATTTTGCATCGACTCACTGCTCTCAGTGGCGCTGCAGATATTTTCTCCACTGGATTTTGATGAACATATCGACAACTCTGGTATGTTCTTCGATCTTGACGTGTCGGATGAAAATCGTCTCTAGGGGAAGAAGAAGAAGATTGATTGAATATACTACAGTGATAATTCAGATGAATTTCTAGATGTTGGCATATCAGCCGAAGAGGATGTCTTCATCACAAAAACTCTCCGATGAATGCTAATTTCAAACTCAACTATATCTCCAGAGACTGCATTTTAGTATGTATTAATATTCTTTTTTTTCGTGTCTTTTTGGTTTCTTTTCGTTTCTTTATGAATAGGCCTCAGCCTGCTTTCTTTTGCTTTTATTTACCTCCCACTTTCCTTCGCAAACCGGGAAGCGGGAAGCGGGAAGATGGGGTTTGGGGGGGGGGGGGGGGGGGGGGAAACAACCTGCCTTCCCAAAACCCTGGTTTCTTTCCCCTTTGGAGGAAAAAGGGTTCCATATGTTTTTTTATGATCGATGTTAAAAGGAACTACGGAAAGGGGAAAAAAGCAGAAGTGAAGAAAAGAGAAGGAATTATTAATAAAAAGAAAAAGGGATGGGGATTAGAAGTCACGTTTTCATTCTTATTACTGTAACTATTTTAATGAATGCATCGCTAGCACCCTGCCTTAGCTGACAAAAAAGGGGTGGAGGGAGAATAATTATTTCGCTACCTGAGCTCCTATTCCTTGCCGTGTCCTGCCCTATCATTGTTTCCGAGAGAAAGGACGCCCCTTCCCTTCCCCAACAAATAGTACTTTTGTAGCTTGGTACCCAGTGCTCTGTTTCCATATTTCCTTTCCCCTCAGCGGTTGTCCTTCACACGCAATGGGGGGCGGCGGAAAGATACATTGTAAATTTGAAGAAAAGAAAAGAAAAGAAAGAAAGGAAAAGAAAGAAAAGTTCTGATGAACGAAATCTAGTCTATTTCGTTTCCTTCTGGACCTTGTCGACCTTCTCCAGCACGCGAGAATACAGAGGATGCTCCTTCTCTAGCCCCGTAAGTTTCGTAGTGGCGTCCGCAGCAGAATTTTCCTTCAAGATCTTGAAGAGCTCAAAGCTCTCCTCGTCATCGGGCACATTCTGGAACTTCAGAGCTTGCTCAACGGCGTCCATCAGCGCGGTGACCGTGTGGCCCCGCTCAGCGAGCTGTGAGGCGGGCCCGATGAAGCGTTCCTTGCGAGATAGTTTGCGGAGCGGCGCGCGGCCGACGCGCTGCACGATGTCTTCGAGATGAGGGTTGGAGATGCGGGTGATGATCGAGCTGACGTACCTCGCCTGTTCTTCGGGCGAAATGCCGTGTTTCTCCACGATCAGTCTTGACGTTTCTGCCAGTGCTGCATTGACCTCTTTGCGGATCCTGTCATCGCGCAGGGCGTCATGGATTGTCTTCTTCCCGGCTGAATAGCCGTAGTAGGCCGCGGTTGCATGGCCGGTGTTGACGGTGAATAGCTTGCGCTCGATGTAGGGTTCCAAATTATCAACCCAGTGGATATCCTTGATGTCTGGGTGTCCGACGTCACCGAAAGGTGTTTTCTCCACGACCCATTCGTAGAATTTCTCGATCTTGACGTTGAGGCCAGACCCAAGGTCCTGGGTGGGCACAATGCGGTCGATGGCGGAATTAGCGAATTGGGCACGGCTGTACAGCGACGGAAGACGGGCTTCATCCGTGTTCTCCTTGATGAAGCCATGGAGGGTGTCTGTGGCTCCAATAGCGTTTTCGCAGGCAATGACAGCTAGTGGTTTGGACAGTGTTCTGGTGTCGATACCCTTGGCGATCGGTGGGGCGATGAACTTGAGGATGTTAGGGCCAACAGCACAGGTGACGACATCGGCAGTAGATATCTCCTTGATGACGTCGTCGAGGTTGTGTTTGGAGTTTATGGCGCGGTAGTTGGTGATGACTTTCTGCTGCTCACCCTCCTCACTAATCTCAGTGACGGTGTAGGATGAGTGCTTGTTCAGGGCATCAATAACATTATCCATCACATCAACGAAGACAACCTCATAGCCAGACTCGTGGAGAAACTCGCCCACGAAGCCACGGCCAATATTGCCGCCGCCAAAATGAACAGCCTTCTTTCCCATGGTGATGTAGGTGGTTAGCGGGGTAGATATTAAGGGAGTCTGTGTATGTATGTCGGTGTCTATCACTTCTGAGTTTTAGCAAGTCGCTAGAATGGAGAGGGAAGAGTTAAGAGAGGTCCAAGGAGAGGAGACGAGAGGAGGTACTGGAGAGGGTAAGTGAATTGGCTGGAGTTAATTGACTTTGGGGGTGAAAATAGAGGAAAAGGAGAAAAAGAGGACAATGTGTTCGAACTATTTATGACTTCCGGATTGGGCACACCCGCACAACTTTGGTGGCAGGGCTTTTGGTTTGGAGATGAACACAACAAAAGGAATTGAGTTGCCCAACGCCAATGGACCTTGTTCTGGGCACCTCTTGTGAGCCCATAGAACTGGCTAGAGAGCTGGAGAATCAATCTTCACAAGGCATAACCATGCACCAACGCCGCCAGCAGTCTTCCAAGTGGACGCTTGCGGCCAATTCGCTGCTGGGTGGGCTCCAATATTTAGTACGCGGGAGATACACCACAACCGGCCAATTGTGGTATGGGGAGGGGGGTATCTGCCAGGTACCCCACCCCCCGCTGGCAAGACGTCAACAAACTGCCCACGACAGGTTTAGTCAGATGAAGCTAAAGCCGACGTTTGTCGTTGTTCTTGAGTCTTGACGTTGACTGACTGTCTAACTTTGTCTTCAGCAACTTCAATGATTATGCAATGATAAACGGTTGGGGTAGCGCCTCTCTGCGTTGCGCTCTAACACGGCTGTTGTGGCTACCCATAGCCCTGGCCATACCTTGAACTGGAACTGGGTGTCGTTGGCCATGTTGTCTATCGCTCCGTTTGCAACTGGAGGATTTCAGGGTCGGGATATATCTCGTGTCAGATCCCCTAGCGCCCTGCCCAGCCAGTTAGTTGGCTTCTTGACGAAACAATCTAGCCCAGGATCCTCGACCTCCATGGAAGTGGCGTTTACGCTATGTCATTACGCTGTACATCTGTACAGATTACACCAAATGAAAATTATGCCCCCAGCTTTCCAGATTCATCACTGCAACACTTGCTTTCAGTATCGAGAAGAGTGCATTGTTTCTTATGACCATTGATGGGATATAAAGGTCAATCTTGCAATATCTGAAGAAACGTCGTTCATTCGCAAATTTGAGCGTGCCGTCTCCTTTCACGATTATTGGCTGCAAAATCAAAAAAGCAAACCTTTCGACAAGCTTTCTTTACGCGCTCCTGCTCTAGTACAGGCACAAACCCTGCCCGCCCTTACCCCGAGAGACTTCACGCACTCCAGGGGTGGTCAACAGGGTCTTTGCTTGGAAGTGATGCATCACCATGAGCCCAACTGATGCCCGAAATATTTACCATCTGCTCCAGAGGGTGTAACGGCGAAGAAGTTCGTTCCTCCATAATGATTCTGACAAATGCAGATATTTTGATTCTACGGAAGCAAAATTGGCTCTGGATTACCACTCTTGTCAATACAACGTAATGGCGACGATGTCGGTTCCGCTCTGAGGGGGGAAATGGATGTGGATGCAATATCCTTGGGGCAAACATTTCCAATTATGCATGCCACAGGCATGGGATAAAGGAATATATAAAGCGGCTAAAGATATCCACCTACTCGCTGGTCACGCATCAGATGGGAAACTATTGTTAGAACGAAAAGCACATGCCTGGTATCAGACATGGTATGCAGTCATGACAGGGAATTAAAGACATTCGCCGCTGAAGAACGATCAGCGAAACAGTTAAGATGTGCTATTTATGGCGCCATTTCATTGGCTTCAATCTCGTGGTCGGGTAACATCAAAACAGCCCACAGGTGTGGCTTTTGGCATGTGAAGGTAACATATCTACCATCCTTGCCTAGACCAATTTGATTTGATAACATTATCTCGTTGGCTCGAAGAATTGTTTCCAATCGAAAGAGCGCGCAAGGGCCACCTTGTGCACGGTCGCCTAAAATGATCAATGCGTCAAATTTATTTTTTAGCATCGCCATCGAGAGCTGCTCTGCGAACAGCAAGCAAGAACAAAAACATATGTATTCTGACCCCCTCAACCCGAGCCATTCTATGTCCATCTGAGAAAAGAAGAGAAGAGAGCAAGAGAGAAGAAATGAAATTGGATGATGCCAAACCAGCTGAAGTTGTCTTTAACAATCAGCCTTTTGTCTTAGAGGAGTTCTCTATGATAATTGCTGCAGTTCACAAACAGCAATGGATGTATGTATTATGAAGGTGGTGAGCGATGGCTAACCAGGGCATCTAAATTGCTATGCATAGCTATGTAGTACGCATCGAACTAATCATGAATGACAGCATCATAGACGAGGCTCACCACGATATTGTGAAGGAAAAATATTGAGAGCTGGGCATCCACGCCTTTTATCTACATAACTTGCATGTCGTTACTTTGAAGGAGGGAGGGGCATGCTAGGAATGGAATTGGTCCCTTAATGCTTCATCACCATGGTCAAGTTTTATCCAGAGATCTACGCCAGCTTTCCCTGGACAAGTTTCTCAGTGATGAGTACTGCCCCAGTGTCTTCTTTTGGAGTATCTCAAATCTTTCAGATGCATCACCTACACAATTGTACTCCAGCTCGGATAAATAGCTTTCTGATGGGCATCCGTGAAATACATAGAGCGTGGTGACTTGAGGCTCAAAAAACATGCTCCCCCTCAAGGACGGATCCTGGGCATGTTGTTTGGATTGATTTTGATCAGGGAATAACCTATTATAAGTGCCGGATCACATATATAGAGACAGATTCTCTCAACCGGGGAAGAAGAAGATACAATTGCAGATCTCAGAAAATGTTAAACTGAGTGGTTGGTTGTTGAGTTCATTCCGAATCCCACCGTCCACCCTTTACAAAGCTGACCTTACACCCTTATCGAAACTCAAACAAGAGTAGATATTCTACAGCATATGGCGGGTTCCCCTCTCATTCATTCCTTAACTCATGTGCTCACTACCCATCGATCCGGCTCGAGTGTGATGTGGATGCTGCTGCACGCAAAACGGAGAAAGCATAAGCTGATCTACCGAGAAACGACACATCAACGGGCGCATAACAAAGAATGGACAATCGATACCCAATGTCCCAACTTGGGTTTCTTGCTCCAGTCATGCAATTGCTTCCTCACATGTCTACCCGCTATACCCGCTGTGGTTTATTCGGTTGCATTTTGGGGTTAAATTATTCATCATCAAAGCCTACATCTAAGCATGATTTGAAACTACGCAACAGTTTCGGAGGCTTGCCGTTGCATACACTATTTTGATTCAGCCTGCGTTCTATCGCATCTACTCAAACAACCCTTGGTGTTGCGCGGCTTCGAATACCAATAGCTCATTTCTCTTTTTTCTTGAACTCAAGGCATACGCCAGATAGTTCAGATGGACACTGCTGTATATTACTAGGCCCAAGTTTCCTAGTCAAGTTTGGTATTATCAAAGTAAATAAATTAGTTAATTAAGAAGATGAGATCCAGCCCCATTTCCTGAATGAATATATCTATACCAACTGGGAGGAAATGAAACATCGCACAACACAGATATATCTTACAATCATACCTAAAACATACATAAAGGGCAACACCGGCGGGGGCTCATATGAATAAATGGGATAGGAAAGAAATGGAAATATGATGTGTATAGAGTACATGATAAATGGAAAGGCCCAGGACATTTCCAAAACAACTGGAGAGAAAAGGACGGTTCTAAAAGTACAATATGTGTTCTGTACATGTACAAACATAAGCCAATTCATGGGCGGTGAATCAATCAAACATGGGATACCAGGTACCACGAGAAACGTAAATTGGAATTACAAATAAGGACAGCTAAGAATTGCGGCGCATAATTTAATATACTGTTCCTCATAACATCTAGAAAGATGAAAAGTCTTCGTCTTTACCGATTTGGATTGAGAATGTTTTTCAGACGCTTGTTTTCGGTTTCCAGCACACTCCGCTCTTCAGCGCTGAGCGTCCTCTCCTTGCGGGCGAGCTCATTTAGCTGTTTGGCCTGCTTCAGGATATAGACCGATTCCTCGAATGAAGGTAAATAGGGACGAGAGAATGGCCAACAGCCCTCAGAAACTCGGTCTGATGCAGCCTTGACCCTTTCCCCCTCGTCCGCGTCTTTGCCATGCTTAGAAAGCGTCGCGTAGGCCAGTAACGATATCAGTTTGTCAACCTGCGACCGCAGTGCGTCAATAGCGTTCAATATTCTCGTCTTGAACACCATATCAGAAGTCTTCGTATCAGACACACGCGCCAGGATGGGAACGGATTCCCTGATACTTTCTTCCGAAATGCCGTACCTGACAAGTTCCAGGTACTTGGAGAGAATCTCAGGCTCCGGCTGCATGAGAGCTGTATCCATAAGCCCAATCAGCTCGCCAGCTGTTTCGAGAACGTGTGGATTCTTTCGATCGCGAGAGCAACAGCTTATCGCGATGACGAAGGTTTTGCGCGCAACCATGTCGGGTCTAGGTAACATATTTTTAATAATGTGAAGAGCTTCAGTGCTGGAGCGAGCAACCCGCAGAAGACGCAGGTATTCGTGGAATGAATGTGTATCTGGCTTTATCATGGATTGTTTAGGTCCAGATGTGAAAAATTCCCAGTACGCCCGGCCAATGGCAATTCCGTTTGGTGTTGTTCGGCAAGCTGATAAAACCAAGGATAATTCATCGTTCGTAGGAGTAGGGAGAGTGATTTGTAAACGGCGAGATTTCGTTCTCGTTCTCGTTTGCGCATTTTTGTGGATCTGTGAGAGGTCTACCGGCTTGAATAGGTATTTGAACTCTTCGGTTTCTGACAATGGTTCCGGCTCTTCATTTAACTGTTCGACTTCTTCGGCTGGAAGTCCTAATCCTTCAGATGCCAGTTCCTGCTTTTCGGGCAATGGTTCCGGCTCCTCCTTCTGAGCACGGTTCATTTCATCATTGCCCATTGACACCCTCTCCAGCTCGGGACTTTCAGCACTAGACTCTTGTTTCCCCACCGCCAACTCTTGCGCTGTCATTTTATTTTGCTCTCTAGTTCTGGGTGCTTCAAGTTGCGTATCCACACCTTCAAGCAAAGGAACATCCATCGTTTGGTGCAGTAAGGCGAACACGTCAAGGCAATCACGTTTTCGTCGGCCGAAAAGAAGCAAACGCCCCATTGCAGATACGAGAGGTTGATCGACAATGAAGTCGCCCGCTCTCCAACGGCGTACCACATCAGCCCATATTCTTTTCCCTTCCCGTACTGCCAATGCTTTCTTCTCCGCAATGCCATCTACTTGGCTGCGAGGATTAAGGTTCTTGGTTTCGTTAGCTGTATGTGCCTGAAGGCCGTTGAGAACAATGGTAAAAGTCCTTGAGTCAGGAGCTCCGTCACCACGTTCAGGAAGCGACCCAGCCACTTCCCACAAGGCATCCATATTGCCATGCCGGGAGCACACGCCCAAAACCGCATTGACATGTAGGACAGATGGCTTAACGCCGGAATTGGGTGAGCACAAGCTTTTGTAAATCGACAGTGCCATCTGTACTGATTTTTGAGAACTGCTGCGTGCTAGGCCCCGAAACATAATAGTATAAGTGTAAGAGTTCGGTTTCCGGCCTCTTTTTTTCATCTACATCTAGTATTAGATTTTGGGGGAATTTTGAAAAAAATGGAAGCAGAGGATCCTCACATCGTTATAAAGCTTGAAAGCCGCAACCGGTCTGTCATTTTTCATCTCATGGTCAAATAGCACGTTCCAAGCAACCATACAATCATAGCCTCTCGACTGTGCGGTTCGCACTAATGCAACCGCCTTCTCGAGGTCTCCTTTGTTAAGGATCTGTGCCACTCGCTTTGACAAAACTACCCGATCCCTTGCCCACTCCAATTCAATATCGATTGCCTTCTTTGACACCGTAGGTCTCCACACTCTTTTCTCTTCTGGCTTTAGTTTCCCTTCAACACCTATCCCTGAGTCCCCAACGAGATCTGCTTCAACGAGTTCCTCCTCCTTTCCGCCAAGCTTTAAGTAGCCAGTCGTCTTCAAGGATGGGGTACGAGGTCTGGAGTCTGATCTTAATCGCGTAGCGCGTCCTCCACCACCCGGTGAACGTTTATCGAACCTTGAGGTGGAAATACTTCTACATTCGGATCCATTCCCAGTAATACTCTGCGCCAGGAAAGCTCCCGAGAGTCTGCCATATAGCATCGAACCCCTGTTGCCAACCAATCTGGTAGCTAATGTGCTACAGGCACAGACATTTCTGCACCGAAACATTTAAACACCACCTCTTCCGTAGCTTTTAGTCGTCGTGCACCGTTTCCTCGAGTCTTTGCCAATAGAATAAACGGGGTCTAAACCTAGAAGAAATCGTTAACTACTAGTATCACTCAGCAAATAAATTTGTAGGAAGCTTCTACACACTGGGACGAGGCGGGAAACTTACCACAATTTGGCACTTTTATCACAAAATCCCTGAACAGCTAGCTACCTTATTACATGAGCGGATAGCAGCTCAAAAATCAGATGGCTGGGTTTCAATTCGTGTGATAAAAATGTCTTCTGTCGACTGCGACGCAATGAGATTTTCTTTGGCTTCCGATGATTAGCCGGATGAACTAAATTCCGCCGAGAGCTCAACTGGGAACCGCCAACGGTCCTGAAGGGTTCAAGTACTCGATAGACAAAATACTACTGGTAAGAGAATATCGTGCATAGATATATTCATGTCCGCCTTATCCCTTTATACAGATCGGTTAGGTTATATTGACTCTCTGAAAACATCCACCCGTTTATAAGCGCGCAATCCCTCAACTACCTAAACATCAAAGCACTCCGCCACCCCCTATTAACCAATATATTTAGTCTGTAGTACTTTGTACATGCCAGTGTACATCTGGAACAATCTGTTAGTTCAATCATAACCTACACCAATAATATCTCTTTCTAACATTTGTGTTAGCCAAAAAGCTGCTGGGTCCGGAAGTCAGATGCCACTCTATGCGTTTGGTTCGAACGGCTCTGGTCAGTTAGGGATCGGGCACTTGGATGATGTTCCAGTTCCTTCTCGGTGCCTCTTTGAGCAGGAGAACAAAGAAAATAGTCCAAAAGACATCGATATTGCCTGTATATCAGATGAGCCCGTCCAAATCGCCGCTGGGGGGAACCATACTCTAGTTCTTTTCAAGTCCGGTGCTGTTTATGCCGCTGGGTCTAACCAGAACGGCAGGTGTGCCCATGATCCCAATAGAATTACATCATTACTACATTTCAGTAGAGTGGGTTTTGCTAGAGGGGACGGCAGTTGCGTTAATCGCTTCAAGGCCATTTTCGCAACATGGGAGGCGTCCTTTTTTGTGGACGCTGAGCGGGGTCATCTCTACGTCTGTGGAGTGGGCAATAAGGGTGAACTGGGACTTGGGGAAAATTATGTAGAGGCCAATAGCCCCACGCGGATTCGCGAATTTCCACCAACAGGGTTGGAAATAACTTCCATTTCCAGCAGTGTTTCGCATACAGCGGCGACGCTCTCGAATGGTGAAGTGTATGGATGGGGAATTTCAAGGAAAGGTCAGCTTGGTGAAAAGAATATAAAGAAGAAAATCTTATGGGCACCGCAGAAGATCGAGGATGTCTCGTTCTTTGCTTGTCAGGTTGCTTGTGGGAGGGAATTTACAGCTGTCGCGGGGGATGCACGGACGGGAGAGTTTGCCATTTTTGGACCCGAAAAGTGGGACATACTGTCCGGTGCACCGAAGGAGATTAAATATTACACTACCCTAGCAGCTAGTTGGCATGGTGTATATGTCCACAAACAGGATGGTTCTACCATATCGTGGGGCAGGAATGATCGCGGTCAGTTGCTTCCACCAAACCTCCCACGGCTTGTGAAGCTGGCTATAGGGAGCGAGCATGCCGTTGCTATGATCGAGGGCACAAATATTGTGGCATTCGGATGGGGTGAGCATGGTAATTGTGGACCAAACACTGATGCACAAGGCAATGTCGCTGGACGCTGGAATGAGATCCCGCTGAGTGCTGAGGGCAGCAACACAGTCACTGGTGTAGGAGCAGGCTGTGCGACAAGTTGGATTATGACGGCCTGAAGCAGAATGCTAAAATAGGGCGGTACGCCAAGGTCATTCCTTGGGTCACTTTACCAACTCGTTTTAAAGACCACAATCTCAGCGACCAAGTGACTGCAATTTAGCCATACAAAAAGATTTTTCAAGTCATTCGCCAGCCATATCAATCAAATATCCCTCGTATCTATTCTGAAGTCAGTATCAGTGTGCTAAAACACAAGGATCTACATACTTGTGATATCCGCTGTGTTGGAGGTATTGCCATTGAGCTTTCTTGGTCCTGATCATTTCGTCTCATACTCGCCGCAACAGGCGTGATATCTTGGATACGCCCTCCAATGCTTGCCTGCAGCGCACCCTACGGAACTTATTAGCGGTACTGTTCGGGAAAACAAGGGGGGGGGGGGAGGGGGGAGAACTAGTTGCTGGCATACCTGATCCATATGTGTGTCCCAGCCAAGAGTGTCTTCGTCTTCGTCACCATATCTCGGTTCATCCCATTGTTGGTCGTCGTCAGCCGGGACGAACAAGGACTCGAAGGGAACCGACTGGTGTGGCGGATGTGGCAGGATGCTCGCCTGAGCTCCCTCCCTGGCTCCTGGCTGCGAAGGCGGCTGGAGAGAGTGAGTTCTCGGGACAGATTCCGGGACCTCAGGTTGGGGATTTGCTGTCGGCTCTATTGGATGGACAGTAGTCGGCCGTGAATATGGTCTTGCGGATAATTCTCGGTTTCCGTTTGTGGATCCTGATGACGCCTCTCCAGCCTCCCCTCTCGTCATCAACGTGAACGCGCACGCCATCCCACCTACTTCGTAGGACAGCTGCATTGGCCGGCATGGACGGGTATATCGTGCCACAATATCTCCATTCAAAGAATGTGCATGGATGACGATAGCCTTAAAGTCCTTGACGTTGATAGCCACATGAAGATTATCCTCCACTGTGAAATGGTCGAAATCTTTGGTATCGATAGCTACAGATGTATGAACGGGTTGCTTGAGAATTTCTGCAGGTAATGGTTAGAATTTTAGATAATTATAACCAATGAATCCATCTGCGGCTTCCTTACGTTTTCCATCCACAAGTTTTGTAGTAAAGCTCGTAAACACCACTCTATTATTTTCAGAGAATATATCCAGCTGCTCGGCAGTAGGCGCAAAATGGTCAATAATTTCTCGCAAATACTTGGAATCTATACTCCACTGATTTTGAGTTTTTGATTTGTCGAATAGAGCATGCTGAATCTCCGCGGTTTCGTAGGTTAATTTGTATGTCTTGACGACCCCTAAGTGACCGCGCATTTTTTAGTTTTCCAAATTAGATAAAACAAAGAATCAAATGGCATAGCAAGAAAAAAAGGTTTCCACCGCACCCTGCCTGCATATCATCTGGATGATAAATCTGCATTGAGTTTCATTGGGTCCGTCCTGGAGCCGGACTTCACAGCGCTCAATGGCAGTCTCTTTGTCTTTGAAGTCACTGACTCGGCCCCTAAACACTGACAACAGCGCCTATATATATATATATATATATCATTCTTAGTAGATAAACATGCGATGCACACAACAAGACTCTAAAAAAAAACCTCGCTCACCACCAACCTTGATATATATTTGACAGGTTAATTTATCTGCAGCATTACCTGCCGCAGCACCGGATGCAACGCGTCTCGCGCCACCAAACATGTACTGCGAGAAAAAGGTCGAGGCATCAAACTTGAAAGACGCATATGCCGACTTGGTTGGATTCAGTGCTGAGAGCCGGAGCTAACCTCCGTTGATTTCTGTCAGCAACACACACACAAGATAAGGTCTTCAACAGAAGAGGTACCGAAGGAAAAACGAGTTGAAAACTAGATTTCATACAAAGGATGCCTCAGCTTCAATCGATACGCTTTCGTTGAATTTTGCAAGGCATATAAGCACATCATGCAGCTGAAGCAGAGCATCTGGAGGCAACGTAAAGTGGAGAGAAGTCATGGTGTAGAGACTAGAGAGTGATCCTTGATGAATATTGAAGTAGGGATGTGATTCACATGGCTACCCGTCTTGGATTTTACCTGAGCGTTCCCATATATTTGAATTAGTGCTTTGAGCGCGTTATGAGCGATGTCTTGAGCTCTCAATGAAGGAAGGCGGTTGTAATGAGATTAGGTAATCATCAAGGACGGCCTTTGTTGGAATGAAGCGAGGTATACAACAATAGTCTTTTTTATTCTTATATACTTAGGTGTTGAAAACGGAATATATATAATATATATATATACATCCTCTGTCCTTGCAATCAAGTGGATCAGTTCTTTCACCGGGATCGAGAATCTTGACCTGTCAAATAGCATCGACAAGAGTAGTTACTAAACATACAGCAAGCACGTATAAATCAGGAATACCAATCGACCCAATCTAACGTCTACACACTCCGCATATGTGAGGTATAATAAATGGTAGAGTAGTGGTATCGGTAGTGTTCAGAGAGACAGGCACCGTAACTAACGCCAAGGTACCCCGTATGAAGTACGATAATATGGAAAAGGGGTTCAGATAACTAACTACGGAGTACTGGTACCCATTTACAAGATGCGGAACAGCAAGTTCAAGTGGAAAAAGAAAGCAGTAAAGTAATGTCAAAACGCCAAGCAGATTACTATTCATATAGGGAAAGGTGGCAATATTGAAGGTTTACGCCGTCAAAAGGCAAATATCCACTTTCTGTACGGCCCTGGCACTGTACGGAAAAAATCACCGAACAGGCCCTTAGTCTTACGGGAAAGTACGACACGTTTTTAGATGGCAACTTCTACAGCGGAGTTATTTCTCTCTTCCTGTCTTTGGTAAAATTCAACCTCGGCGACCCAGGGGCCCTGGAAATATTTGCATCGACAGAAGATATTGTCAAGAAGCAGGCTAAACGACATTTCATGCCAGGAATTGGGACGTATTTCCTGGAGCAATTGCGCGCTTCGGGGCATGGGCTTTTTGTGACCAATAAATATTAAGTAAGATGCCCTTCGGACATATGCCCACGTTCCCGCAACCCAAAAACTTCCCAAGACACTGCAAAGATGGAAAGAAACTACGAGGTTCGAGAGCCACAACATACTGTTTCCTCAGCATACTAACCTTATTCAGGGAGCTATCCACCGCTTAAACACGAGGCGAGCGATCGCAAAACCAAACCTGGATGACATGCGTGGCTCAGATGACATGGTGGAATGGTTAAGGCTTCTTGGCCACTCGGTACGTACATTATACCGCCCGCATAATAAAACGCTACTGAGCACAAGCATAGACGGGAAACATGAGCCGCTTGAACGTTATACACATCGCCGGGACGAAAGGGAAGGGTAGCACTTGTGCATTCATCGCATCCCTTCTTAAAGCGCACGGCGATGACAGCGGATACCCTCAGAAAATAGGGTTATACACATCCCCACACATAAAGGACATACGTGAGAGAATTCGTATTAATGGTGAACCGATATCGAAGGATCTTTTCACTATCCGCTTTTTCGAGGTCTGGGACAAGCTGCCGAGCAAAGCTACAGACAAGTTGGATATTCCGCGTTACCTTCAACTCTTGGCCCTGCTCTCCTTTCATGTATTTATCAAGGAGAAGGTAGACGTAGCAGTTTACGAGGCTCACTTAGGTGGAGAATTTGATGCAACGAACATCATAAAAATGCCGACCGTAACTGCCATTACTTCAATTGCGATGGATCACGTCAATCTACTGGGACCAACGATTGAACGTATTGCTTGGCACAAAGGAGGAATTTTCAAGTCAGGGAGCGTTGCCCTTTCAGCCCCCCAGGAACGTGCTGTTGCGGAAGTACTCCAAGAACGAGCTGACGAAAAGGGAGTCCGACTCGAATTTGTCAGTCTAGACAGTACAATTCCGATCAATGCCCTAAAGCCGGAACCTCAGAGATTAAACTGCTCCCTAGCTCTTGCAGCCGTTCGCGCTTGGCTAGCTAGAAAGGCACCTGGACTGGGTATCACTAATTATAGCATCGCCAACGGCATCGAGCAGTTTTACTGGCCGGGACGGTATCAGCAAATCATAGACCGACATTACCAGTGGTTTCTTGACGGAGCGCACAATGAACTAAGTCTTCGGTTAGTTGTGGAATGGTTCGCGAAGGCAGCGTCGGAATATCAAAGGTGAGTGATATCCTAACCGGAAACTACAGACTTTATGCATATTGATGATCTCTAGTGACACGACACCCACACGCATCCTTATATTT
Source organism: Histoplasma mississippiense (assembly GCF_000149585.1). Lineage (NCBI taxonomy): Eukaryota > Fungi > Ascomycota > Eurotiomycetes > Onygenales > Ajellomycetaceae > Histoplasma > Histoplasma mississippiense. The sequence goes on along the minus strand of NW_001813971.1, from coordinate 539,144 downwards.
AGTCATTTTTCAACCCGAAATGGTATCCATCTTTTGCGAACCCTTGCAACATCTCTACGAGACAAAAATATTCAAATGCAAAATGTCATTTTTAGCTCATATGACGAAAGGCAAGATGGCCGAGCCAGAATTGGTAAAACTCACTCACCACAAGGTAAAATGGGTACTAACTCAACCCGCAGACAGAAATCTAGGCAATCGCTTCTCGCCAGAACTTCAAAAGAGTTATGCAGATTTTTGGGAAGAATTCGATCGAACGGCAACAGTATCATGCGAACGGACAATCGAGGAAGCTTTGCACCAAGCTAGGAAAATTGGTGATGAGAATAACGGCATGCAAGCTTTGCTAACAGGAAGCCTGCACCTAATCAGCGGGGCGCTCTCCCTTCTGGAGTCGTAAGACCGTCTTCTACGATTGAAATCGTCGAGGTTACCCTTGAAAGCGAGTGAGCAGGAAACAGTTGAAAGTTGTGTTTTATCCCGCGTGCTAAGCGCCTTTAACGGCACAGCGAAAAATTTCGAGAATTTAATGGTCAGAGTTCTGCTATGCACAAAGGACTTTTCAAAGAATCATAATATGTGTAATGCCTGGTCAACAAAAGTACCAGTGTACAGGGCTGGCTCCTCCTTGACAATGCGAAATTTCGTCCTAACCCAATGTAATCTGTACACTGCGAGCCGGTGGATTCTCAGTTGAATCCGAGGCAAGAATAACTGATGCTGACACGTGATATTACCCCGCTTTCATGTGTTGGGTGTCTGTAGTTGGATTGGTTGCGAGCTCCTGTATGTATTTTACAGAACATGACTAAGCGAAAGAGTTCGTTGTGGTGCAAGCCGGAGCCGGAAAAATAGCTCGGCGTGGCCGTTACTAGATCCCCAAAAATTAAACTTGAACCTGAAATCAAATAAAAAATGTGCGCTTGTCCTCCTAGTCTTATTCATACTACTGTACCAAACCCGGAATCCCTCCTCATGGTTGGTGCAGGGGAATCTTCCGCCAGGATATGCACCCGTACAGCCTCCAGGTTGCAGTGGGAGCAGCCCATCTCCCGATTCCAGCGGTGTATAGTTTCCCAGATCAGCGCTGGACCTATGCAAGCCACCAGTTGCAATTGGAGCCCATCCCTCAATTCCAGTGGTGAAAAGTTTCCCAGATCAGCAATAAGGCGTCTGGTAAACCCGGAATCCTTTTGCGCAGCTTTAAGCATGGGTGACCAGCCTGCATTCGAACGAGGCAATAAGTGCAAGGAGTGGTTTGGGCACTCTCCACCCGGGTTCATAGCTCGGCAGCCCTATCCGTTCCCACATTCACGTTCTGCATCGAAGCCGAGCCGGATCAACCCTTTTGACCATAATCCTCCCTTTGATTATATATACCAGCATCTGTTCCCAGCGAGCTATATGGTTCTTGGTGGAACGACTACGAGGCTCTCTACCGTCGAGCGGAAGCGGAACGAAGGCGGGCAGAAGAATTGAGAAGGCAGGCAGAAGAGCGAGAGGCAGAGGAAAAAGTGCGCAGCCAGCCGACAACACTCGGAGAGCTCATCAAAGGTGTGCTGCAGCTCAAGTATATATATTCATTTTGTCGTGAATCGGAAGATGCCAAGCTTTGTCGAGGCGTAGATTACCTTCAGAAAATGATAGGTGATTTACAAGTTGTTTGCGCAGAAAGCACGGTGCAACTGGTGGAAGATCTATAATTTCGTATTGCTTGGACGGCAGCTTGTAGCTTGTTTTCAAGTTATATCAATAAAATCCCAACTCATCCAAAATCTCCAAGGAACACCCACCCAGAGCGTGGCCGTTGCATGGTGGAAATGCTACTCGCATGTAAATGAATGGTACCATACGTAAGCCAATGCCCTCAGCCTGTACCTCCGTGGTTTATTGAATATGGATGGCCATGCACATATTGATTCCCAGTTGGGGCGAAGCGAAAATCCGAACCATTTGTTCATGGTCTCTGTGCTATTCCAGGGGCACGAATTCCCCGGGCGGGAAGCAGTCAAGGTAAGGCTGGCTTGCATTCTGGACCCTGTTGTGTCTCTCGCTAGACTCCATAAAGAGAGGCCTTGCACCCACCCTTCCCTCAATCAGGATTTAACAAGAGCCAGTGCACTTCAGCACACGAACCCTTTTTGACCCTGCTTCAGCGAACCAGTTCTATCTGCCGGTCAGACACGCTATTCTTTGCCGGGTGGCGAGTTGTTGAGAATGGATGTCCGATCTCTGTTGAATCCTCCAGATGAGGAGAGAGGACGGTGATCGCTGCTGTTGCATTAACAGAGTTGAGAAACAGACCTCAGCCTCCGTTCCAGAGCCAGGTCAATTTTCCACACAGGGTAAGGCCAAGAAGCTCTATCGACTCTAGATAAATGAAAGTACTAATCGGAATATGAAGGCAAATATCACCAGACTACCCGTTGAACTGAAACGGCAGATTGCGGGCCACCTGAACACGAAAGACATCGCACATCTAGCCCGTACCTGCAAATCCTTCCTCCTCTCGATCGAGCCATGTCTTTATGAGACAGTGAACTTGGACGCCTCCAAGAAGGCATATTTGCATGTGTTAAAATTGTCGGCAATGATCAATAAAGATTCAACCCTGGCTGGACATATCAAAACGCTCGAGATCGGTGATCTGAGAAAAGAGGATACCAGACAGGTGGACGAATTGGACGAATTGGTGAAAACGGCGGGATGGGAGACCAGCCCATCGGCGGATGAAAGCGTCGCACGCTTGCTCTCTCAATTGGGCAGCCTTAGGTCATTTTGCCTTAACCACCTTCATGGCGAGGTGCATCTAGCCACCTTTAACTTTGCCACGTTGCCAACCCTCACCACGCTCAAAGTGCCGGCGGAATCCCTAGTATCGCGTCAATCGCCACTAATCAATCATCTGCCTTCCGCATTAAAATGTCTTTACGTGAAAGAGGCGAACGATGAAGTGAACGAAGACACCTTGCCCCAATTGCTGATAGACTATATAATCGTTGAAACCGATAAGTGAATATGGGAAGCGAATTCCGTCACTGGTTGTAACATGGGTTGCAGGATGCTGGTTGATATACAGCTGGAGGCCCATTGCAATTGGTTCCCAGCGTTCGCAAATGGTTCGCCTATCTGGATCACACCCTGGAGTTTCCATTGATCCCGGAATTGTGCCAAAACTGCGCCTTGCAGCGTGCCATGCGCGCAGCAGAGATAATAGAGCCGTTTACGAACTCTAGAATAAAAGTATCTCTAGTTCCTATTCTTTTCCTTTCTCGAGGAATTGTTCGCGGGCCCAGTCCAAAGTTCTTCCAAATTCTATCAAAATGCATCAGGCAGAGAATTCGCCACTGAATCATGAGCAGGATTCAAGGATCGAAGAGCAGACAAGTAACTCAATGACATTGGAATCAATGCCTTTTTGTGGATTTCCAAATGTCAACCAGTTTGAAAAGTAAGTGAAATAGTATAATTCGACTGAGAGAATTGCTGATGATTTGTAGCTGTCTCAAAAATTTGAATACACAGGGAGAAGCTTTGATATCCTCAAACATGGCTAGTAGGATCAGAACAGTGCTCGACTCTACCACAACCATGGCTGGCAGGATCAGAACAGTGCTCGGCCCTAAAACCACCGCAGAATCACCAGAGTTTCAGTATGGAATGTTGTTTCTTCTATTGGTTTCTTCAAAGGGAGAAATATGGCTAACTTAATGTCGAAGACGCTGGTGCAAAACGATGTTCACACTCAAGTCAATCAATAACCAGCTTTTGATCTGCCGCGAAGGGAAACCCATTGCAATTTGGGAGAAGCTGTTTATAATTTTGACACGAGCCCATCAGCAATGCCATCATGGAGACCTGCACAAGACTTCACTTGAAGTTGAAAGAATCTATTTCAAGTATGTTAATAACATAACTGGTGGTCAAAGCTCTTGCTGACTGACATTTCAGAATCCCTCATAACATAATTAATGAGTTCATTAAACTCTGCCCAATTTGCTGGCATCGTACACTCAGATCGCCTGCTGAACTTGAAGATGAAGAACTCGATATGATCGATTTTGACCAGCCAGATAGAATACTATTTTACTTGAAGCATTTTGGGGGGGGGTTTGGTAACTACGTCAAAACAATATTTGCTACGTCTTCACTATTAACAAAGTTTACAGGACCCCGCTCCTACCACACCATCAAGACAGAGCCAATTTCGCTATGAATCTGATGGTTCTGTTCAGCTTCCTTCCTTTAAAGAATTAATCGCTACACTCCCGAAAGATTGCGCGCGGCAAATGAAAACGGCAGATGTGGCCTGCTGTAGTGAAATGGAAGCGTATCTAGGAGAGACCCAGCCATGTCGAACTCGAGTGGATGCAACTACTAAAATCTCCACCCAACCACATCGAGAGGACTCACCAAGCGGTCGCGAACCTTGGGGGTTTTGCTAAGTACCGACGAGAGATTCTTGCACAGTGGGAGCAATTCCAGGAAGAAAGAAATAGCCTCAGACAGTGTCTGGCCATTTGTGATGGCTCCTGAACCAGGATGTCGTAGTCATTTCTTGTCTTCCTTGTTGGAACATTCAACTTAACGGAACGAATGGAAGAAACGGAAGAGGTGGAAGAAGTGAAAGAAGCGAGAGATTTCGTGTTTTTCCTGCAGCGTTCGACTAGTCCCCCTTTTCCCTTTTTTCTGTTTTTCCCGCAGGTTCCATAACTTCCGTACTTTCTACAACTGGCTATTTTTTCAGCAACTGTTTGATTTTCACATGTATCTTTTGCTTTCTCTTGGAAAGTCTAAAAGTTTCAGTAAATCAAAAGGAAAATTAACACTGAAGAAATAGAGCATCGGAAAATTAGAAATTCTGAATGTTGAGTGTGAAAATCAAGAAAACCTAAGCTACACTTCTATCAGACCATCCCAAACTTTCCCTCACAGTTTTATTGCCATCTGGCAATAACCAATCACCAATCTTTCGTCCTATTTGAAAGTGTTTTTCGATATGATCAAAACGTTCTGTCCAGGAATCTGACCCTCTTGCTGCAGTGGGATAAGTTTGCGACAAAATCCACACCATGTCTGACCCTGACCATTTCTCCCAATTTCACTTGCTGACACAACAGCTTTGACATCAGCTTCTCTGTAACCGTGTTCACTGCAGAGGTGCTTTTGTAACTTGTCTTTCCTATCAAAGCACCGGGCACATTCATTCTCGCTGGAATTTGTAGACAGAGCCTTAGCAGGGTCATCGGGACAAAAGTTCAGGTCAAGGATTTTGGGGCAACGCCAGGCTTGCATTTGAAAATGTTCGGTATTTTCGTGCCGAATCCATTCTTTTTTATTTCCAAATTCCACGAAGCATTTAGTGCATGCGTATTGAATATGAGGTATTTCAGGGAACAGCCAGTGCATAGCTTCAGTCGTGGTTGCCGCTCGAGCACCATATTGTCCGTTCCACAGAATGAGGTTGACGCCAGTTTCAGTAAAAGACCAGTCCAGGAGCATGCCGAGGGATTTGCTGTTGTTGTTGTAGAGGCGTTAAAGCAACATGTAGAAACTCGAAGTCCGGCTTTTCTAATTCCTTGAACTGTTTCAACGCCTCATTCTCCAGCTCTTCAAGGTTTGCAATGGCCTTCCCATTTTCCAGGCAGAGTTTGACTATTTTTGACAAAGACGGGAGCACGCCGTAAAAACCAGGATTGTGGGGTGGATATTCGCCGGCATTTTGGATAAGGTTTTGAAGCTCTTGCTCTTTCGATCTCTGTAAGGAAATATAGTTGCCCACGGCCTCTTCCTGGGAATTGAGGAAAGTTCAGCAGCGGTACTTTTGTTTTCAGAGAGGAACACACGTACCTCACCGGTTGGGAACATCGTTCACTTATCTCTCGTAGCGGCAGAAATAGCACATTGGAAGAATCCGGGGTTTGGAGTCAGAATACATTTTGGGAAATGGATAGATTGCTGGGGAGCACAATCCTTTTATGAGCCAGCTGGCACATCTACCAGCGACTACGTGCAGCCCATATCTGGGGGCTTATCCGGGTAGAAGTTGGCCTTCGGTGCAATGCAGCGCACATCCGGCATTAAGATTGGAAGGTTTGCAAGGAAGAGATCGGCGGCAGGACGGCTAGACCTCAAGAGGAAATTTTTTTGCCGCAGCCTGCTTTAGTTATAGTATCAAAATGGAAAAGCAATTGTATGAGATATTTTCTGGTGATAGAGTCACCGATGCCATGCTGTCTGTAGCCGCCAGACTATTCAGTGAGAACTACGGAACCTGGGGAGAGCATTCACGGAACCCAGGTACGCCAGGATGATCTTCTTCATTGTCATATATCTAATACCTTCCCAGGGAAACCTGTTAAGATTGGTGCGCGCCGCCTGCGAGAGGAATATATTCCCCATCCCGCTACCGAGAGCTACTATGTTACGGTGACTGTTGATGGGGATCTTGCCGGAAATGCATTCTACCGCCGTTGGAGATACAATGGCCAGGGCGTTTGTTGGGTTACTCAATTGGTAGTAGACAGAAAATACCGTGAACGTGGGCTTACCAAAACCGTGTCCAGGTTGGATATTTTTGGTTTTTTCGGTGGCCGCTCCATTTCGGGCTCCAGAGCATCAGAGGACACTAAATCATCGGATGGACCATCATAGGTTGGATAGCTGTAGTCTGTGAAGGTTCTCTTTCTTTGTGACCTTCGCGTCCCCAGGGGCTGGTCGTCCGTCTCGTCTGAAATGATGATGACAGTGCGGGAACTATCCGCTGACGCCATAGCTAAGAGATGGAAAGATGGTCGTGTCGTAGATCAGCAAAGAGGAGTGACGAAGAGCTCCAGAGAGGGCCTGGCGGAAGGTTTCAGTCGACGGTGTAGGATGGAAGGTAGAAAGGGAATTGAAAGAAAGATGGATCCGAGGCGGGAGGGAGCCCATATATATATACTCAGGGCGGGGAAAGTGATCACGAGGTTCGGGCAGGGGTTCGTCGGTTCAACTTCCTGGCCTGTTGAGAGAGGGGTTGATTGATGGGCTTCTGACCTAGGGAAAGCAGTGGCCCTAGGGACGGCAGTGAACCCAGGGACGGCAGTGAACCTAGGGACGGCAGTGGCTTCTTCTTCTTCTATTCAATTTAACGTCCGGCCCAGCCGCTTTCCGCAGCTATGCAGACGATGGGTATCTATAGCTAATATACATCATATAATACAGTCTAGATGGTAGCCAAGGTCCTCCAGTGGGTCCCCCTGACTCCTGTTTGTCCTATAAACCGAAAGAACTCAGTGCATGCCTTATCGTATTTTGTCCTCCGTAATTGCTCCATATTGCCCGAGGAGTCTAGTTAAGATCATAAATCTTGCAGCCTTCTTAGCTAGCTTAGGCGTCGTCAAGATCTCCTTGAGATCCAACCTTTCCCCCCTTCCTTCCCCGTTTTCCCATGTTTCCGTTCTGAGGTTGTTAAACCTAGGGCACGCTAATAGGACGTGCCGTACTGTTTGATTTCCGCCACCGCATTCGCATAGGGTGTCAGTGATCTCTGGCACCTTTCTTTCATATAGGAATTGTCGTAGTCCAATCTTGCCGGTGCGCATCTGTACGATGGTTGAACTGAGGGCCTTGTGTAAGGAGTGGTGTAGATGGAGGACCGTGGGGCTTGGTGCGGGTGTGAGCGCGTAGGTGGCTCGCCCCGATGACTCGTTCTCCCAGTCCCGCTCCCACTGTACCTGGGTCTGGCGGTGAATTTCCGACTTGGCTGCGGATATCAGGTGTCTTAGGAAGTCAGGTGTAGCTGCGGTGTCATCAGTGTCCACTGTGATCATCCTCCCTCTTCTGCCTCGTTGTTGTCTGCAGCCCGTCGCTTCCATTGCGAGCTTGTCCGCCAATTCATTACCTTCGATCCCTTGGTGCGCCGGGATCCAGTAGAATTCCACCTGAAGGCCCTGGGAGCGGACCCTCTCTAGAGCATCTATGATCCTCCGAAGTATGGATTGGCCGGATGATCTTCTGGGGTTTTGGAGAGCCCTCAGGGCTGCCTGGTTGTCCGTGAAGATCGCTGCTCTGCGCCGGTCTGACGTTAGGATTAGGTTTAGGCCCATGAGAATGCCAAGAAGCTCGGCTGCATACACGGTGGCAGTCGTTTCCTTGCCGAGATAAGCGAGTTCTTGGGTGTGGATCGGCGGCGCCAATGCAGCAGCCCCCACTTTCCCGTGGATGCCGCTACCGTCAGTGTAGACTGCTAGTGGTGGATCGGCTCCGCTGATAATGTGTGTGTGCAGTCGTTCCGCCGCTTCTCGATCTTCCGCGATAGTGACCGTGGGCGCTCTCCACCACGGCTTTACCGGGAATGGGATCCGCGACTCCAGGTGACTGACCGCTCCTTCTCCCAGTGTTGTCTCGAGGCTGTTGTAGAGGCGCGTTAGTGGGCGGACGGCAGTGGCCCTAGGGACGGCAGTGAACCTAGGGACGGCAGTGGCCCTAGGGACGGCAGTGAACCCAGGGACGGCAGTGAACCTAGGGACGGCAGTGGCCCTAGGGACGGTAGTGGCCCTAGGGACGGTAGTGAACTAGGGAAGGCAGTGAACCCAGGGAAGGCAGTGGCCCCTTTACACAATGTATAGATTGAATCTTATAGTTAAATCGCTGCTGTTTTTAGCTAGCTCTCTAACTGCTATAAAAGATGCTCCAGGCTCTCTTTCCATCTTCCTGTTGAGATCATCTAGTCGCTAGCATTACAGGCACTTTCTGATATCCATCTGCCCGAGTGCAATCCTGAATCAAAAAAACAACATAGGTAGCATGCTTCACACCAATCACTGATGCGCCATAATGTCGAACTCTTGTATTTGTGCGCCCTAATGCTGAATAACACCCTGGCAGCGGCAAAGAGAAAGACAGAACCAATACACTAAAGACTAAGTTAGAATGAGATAACTGCTTGTTCATTCAGATTTAGTGAAAGGTTGAGAGACATCAGTCATAATTAAAAAATTGATACATAAACAAAAATTATAGTTACGAAAGGCAACTTTATCTGATCACTTTGTGTGGCAATAAGAACTTACATATATGTGAACAGACGCAGCCGATGGCTGAAAATTGGCAAGCTTAAACATATAAGAAAAAGAGTCCGCAAGCTTAAAGTAACTATTTAAAAAAGCAAAAAAGATCTGCAAGTCAAAACTGCAAGCTAAAAAGATCTGCAAGCAAGATCTGCAAGTCAAAATGATCTGCAAGCCAATTCTCTAAAAGTTAATGCTAAGAATTTATTGTGGCAGAGGTGGCTATTCTCTATCAGAGAGAGAAAAAGGGCCTAGGGAGTTTACAGCTAAGTTACATTCCAATTTCTAGAGTTCTTCGTCTATCTCATCCTGCGGATGTACTTCACGAGTCCGCTTCGGATCATCCTGCTCTTCTTCTTCTTCTTCTTCTTGCCTTGATCTTGTTAGCCGTCCCGCCTTCCGCTTTCCAGTTTTAGTATCATACATCGACACATATTTCTCAATATCATCTACTGATGCAGAAGCTGTGATGGATATTCCAGGAGCTGTCTTTGGACCAACAAATAACAATCTCTCCTCTTCGGCTACTGCCAGGATTCTTTCATCAGGTAAACTTTGACCTTTTTTCCCGACATAATGCATGAAAAAGTGATCTTTAGATAGTAAGAATATCGTAGATTGAAGAGCGAAGTCATCATTCCAAAATTTGTAGAATTGTCGAGTAGAAAACATATAGAAGACAATGAGGCCGTCGTCTTGAGAAGCATACCACATGTTCAATATCTCATCTGTACTGCGATTCGCTGCTATGGCAAGCCTCGTATTTGGGTCGCCGCTAAAGTCTTCAAATCCTGATGCTTGGGGGACCGTTAGCTTATTCGTGCCCGAGGGCACGTAGCTGCTTAAAATGGAAGGTTGCCCTGGCAGGATAGATCGCTCAAATGGGACGTCTCGGCTACCTGATGAATGATCTTCATGAACCCAGGATTCTGTAGGTGGTGTCGACTCCATATAACTACTTGTTTGCCACGGCAGGGTGGGTCGTTCCAATGGGATGCCAGGGCTGCCTGTTGGATGATCTTCATGCTCTGGAGATTCCGGAAGTTCCAAAATTTGATCATATATGGGTTCCTTCCCAAAGAAAGAGAATATTATCTCCCGTGTAACCGCAATTGAAGTCGGATGATGAGCAATAGATTGATCAGTACCGTAAATATGCTCAATGAAAAAATAACACCGGTCACTCTCAAGGTGGGAGGCAAGGGGTCGATTATACCGACGACAAAGAGGCTCGCTCGTTGCATTTTTACTGAATACTGGCACTCCATCAGCTATTTTTCTTTTCTCCTGCAGTTGCTTTAGAGTGTTTTGTATTCTGCGCACAGTGTCACTAAGTCTCTTTGGCTCTGGTTCATAGAGTTCGACCTGACACATATGCTCAACGAAATAGCGGCACGTCTGTTCATTGGCATCCTGGTTAGATAACTTTTTAATCTCTGTGGAGCTAAAACCTAAGCTTATGGCTTCGTCTGCCAAAAAAGGCAAACCTCAGATAGAGGAAAACGTATGGATAGCCTCAGACGTGTGAGAATCCTTGAGCGGGCTGACGAATAGCCGTATAGCACAGAGCCACAGCTGAACGTATGATAGATACGATGCTGCTTTCAAAGTACCTGCTGCTATTCTGTAACCTGCTGCAGATGTTTGGATGATGTATGAATTTTCAGTATGCACATATTTCTTCAACAGTGCATTCCTGACAGAGCCCTTAAAAGTTTTCGGAAGAAGACCACGTAATGCTTTGCTAGGGAGTTCTAGGAATAGTAAGTCCTGACTGAAAGTGTGAAGAGAGAGTATTCTTCCGGAGACCTGAAGCAAACGTTCCAAAACCTTGCTTCTTCTCTCTGAATCTATAAGTGCAGGAAATATTTCTCTGTTGTTCATCAGATCTTGAATACGTTTCTGATCCACTAGAGAGTATGCTGGCATCAGACCCTCTAAGAGATGCACTGACTGTGCATCAACCAGAGCAGCAGCATCATGAGGAAGCACAGACCAGACTTTAAAAGTCTGGTCTAAGTAATTAATCGACTCCTGTTAAGAAATCAGCATGCCCTAACAACAAACATTTATGGGCAGGAGACTCACCTCATAACATCTGGAGTCAACAATACGCCGAAAGAGTTTAACATTGACTGAGGCCCACAGCCCAACATACGGTAAGAGGCGATCAAATTGGTTTAGCAGTCGCTCCTGTTTCTGCATCTGGCGCACATGGCGGCGTTTAGGGGAACTCCACCTTGCCCACCAGGCTTCCGCTCGAGGACCATTACCCCGTAGCTGATGATAGCGGAGGTTGCGATAGATGTCACCATCGCCGAAATTCTGCTCATTTGAGTACTTTTCTCGCAGCCGATCTCTCGCAGCAGCTGGAAGGCCTTTTCACTAGTTAGTGGAATATCATACTCGTGAGAAAAAGGGCAGGACTTACTGTTACTGTCTAGATAAAGTCTTGCTCCCCACCATCTCTCACCAGGTAGAAAAATTCCTGCGCCGCTCGTATGCGGCTTTTGCCCTGCAAACATAGAAGCCTTGTGCCATGCCCCAAGATTAGATTTGGGGGTTCGATACCATTTAAAAGCACGACCTGTGTCGTCCTGGAGTCATCTATTGCCTGGCTCAAAGTATTCTGGCTAATGAGAACAGGAACATAATTCTCAGGGTCCTCACGGTCACAACCCACAGACTCAAATAATTTTAGCAGTCTCAAGACATTTTGAGTCTCGACATTCTGGCCTACGGGCCGGGAGCCGAGGACGTGGTCATCCTCCAGCCGAAAATGTGAAAGGTCAATCTTTGCGTACCCTCGGAAATGCCGGATGGCCTCTACCGTCTCCGGGTTGGCTGTGTGGCCGTCAATATCCTCCATGTGCTCCATGTTTGGCGCATGGCAGGGACAGGAGGCAAACGATTCGTAATATTTATATAGTGCAACTGAACCAGCCTGCACCAGAAAATGGCTCGCAGAAGAAGTTCCTTTCGGCGTGCGCACGTTCGCGAAATGCCATGGCATTTTATGCCGAGAAAATACCATCACCTGGATCCATGTCTTTTCGCGTGAAGTATATCTCCGATGCTATGCACTGAACTAAATCCATCGTCTATATCTTCTTCCCTGTCATGGGGCTGCGTTTCTAGCTTTACCAATCAAATAATGCATGAAATGTCTGGCGGAAAAGGTACATTAGAAGCGCTAGACAGGGCCTGAATTACCACTAACCGCCATCATGTTTTAAATACGAAAGGGATATTGTTTCTCCAATTATAATTTTAGCAATTCATTAACTGCTTTGTGTCATTGATAAGAGCTCTGACTGAACTGTCTGTAGAGGTGAGATAGCCTCAGTCACTCTCTGTAACCATTCGCCAGCAGTCTGTTGAAAGAACTTGGTCGTTGATAGCCATTGCTTAGCTTCTCCTTCGAGATGTATGATCTTTGCCTGCTGTTCCTCACTCAGTCTCTTTAAATTCTCTATGGTTTCCTCAGCAAGCTCTCTTCTTTTCACCTCACAGGCTGCTTGTAGCTTCCATTGTACCAGCTCCTCAGATTCTAACTCTTCATTTCTAGCTAGAACAGCGTGGAATACCATATTTATTGAGCCTGTGTCAGCCTGGTCATCGTCATCTTCTGACACTTGTAGCAATTCTTCTGCAAAAATAGCCTGTAAAAGCTTTCTCTCCAAATTTTCATCCACTGCTTGGCACAATGTCTTGTACGCTCTGATTGAGTGTTTGCTAAGATGCGTTTTGAGCAGTTGCTTGATTGAGGGAGCTGCCTTCCATCTATAAGATGTATTGACATTTGGGATCAAGCGCACATCAGCCGGATCAACTCGGATCTTCAAGATCTTCCCTGTTTGATTTTGTTAACTGAATGGGACATTTATCTTTCTTTGGTTGACCTTACAGATGTGATCTGATAATGCCCTTCGGCATTTAGTCCTCCAGTAGGAACGGTTGTGGTTACGTGCCTCTGCCATGGTCAGCAGCTATACATGTGTCTCCGCATAGATGTGAAGTTGAGGGTATAAGTGGCGGCATCTGCGGTGTTAAGTATGCATGTGAGATGCGCGCCGATTCTGTCTGCGATGCATTACAGATTCGGTAGGAGAGTGTTGGACCTAGTTACACTAACACTAGGATTTTTGTGCGCCGATTTCGTTCTCAATAAAATATTCACTTGCAGCTGTTTCCAGGATCTGTTCTATCAATGCTTGCAAGCCCACTTCACGACAGTACACTCGCAGAGCAAAACGACTGGCATCACAATAGAAACAGAGTGGATTATTGAATTGTTCTTGATATTAGCTTCTTCTTGTTTTCTTAGAACATCTCTCTTCCTGTGAACCACAGGGCAAAATATAATTTTATGTATGCTGTCCGCATGTAGAAAAGATGTTTCGAAACAGACTCGCCACTTGGCTCCTACAGCGAATTAAGGCTACGACTTTATCAACTCTGCGGAAATTGGGACAGTTTAGTGATTAGGAATTGAAGAGTAGAGCCTCGATTTTCTTCTAGCTGCTGAATAGTATGGCAAGTCAAGGATGAAGGATAGCGTGAGCTTGGACCCAACCGATGCCGCATTCCTTCCAACTAAATGGTTCCGAGGGGCCAAATTAGACGCTATGCAGCCAGCTAGTAGCGCATTCGACCCATCATTTACTTCCCTAGATGTCTGTTGTATCATCTTGTCTTGGCTCAGGGTGAGGAACGGCGCTTTTTGCTCGCGGGCTGTGGCGGACCGTCGCACTGATCCCTGGGCTGGCACGATTCTTCAACCGTAGCTCTGTCAACCCCAAAGTTTTCCACAGGTCGTGCTTCATCCAGCTGAGCACGATCGTCACTGAAATCCCATGTTCTCTTCCTCGAAACGCAGTTCGAACGAGATTCCCTGAGCGTATGGACATTGTAGAAATGGCGTTTAAGACCTGTCACGCCCTTGTAATTTGTGTCACCACAGCAGGGATGAGGGCATAAAATAGCTTTCTCGAAACTCAACTTGCTCAAATGCTGATTGTCAATATGATTCAGTAGGGTGGCAGTTTTCATCCATTGTGTAAACCGTCTTTCCGGTGGCATCCTCTCGTCACCCAAACAGAATGGGCAGAATCCAGGGGCAACAAGTGTGTAGCGGAATGTAAGCCTACCACATCGGGGTTGGAGATTTTGCAAATGGGTTTTGCACTGCCGAGCCCAGTCGGCCTCGTCATTGCAGAAGAGGGTACAAAGATAACAGAATTCAAGAAATACGCGGCCGACTCATCGATGGGCCCTTTTGCCGTTCTGGTATTGCTGCTGATAAGATGCGGCATTCATCGATTTTCTCCTGCACTGCAGAATATGTTTTGCGCGGAACTGAAGGGAGACACTGCTAGAACATTAGCAGCCAGCAGAGAAAGGCATGATGTGTTAGAACCGACCTAGACATTGAACAAGAGCACACAGGACACAGTCCATCAACTGGCGATAGCCTGGGGTAATATGCAACTCTTTCTGTTGACATGCAAAGATTTACTGCATCTTGCAGACACTGCCTGCCAACCTCACTATCAAGGGAGGCCTCTTTGAAAAGGTTCTCTTTGAGTCGAGCCCTTTCAGGTATGTATTTGGAGTAGATATCAAAGAGATTCGTTGTATCCTTTTCGTTGAACTCATTTCCCGCAATGTATTCATCATAGCTAGCCGCCCACCAACTAGCAGTAAAATCTTGTCGCTTTGACCGAAGCTTTCTGGCTTTAATAGAATACAACGTAATCCGCTCCGAAGTCAAAATTGGGTATTTATCCGGCTCGCCTGCGATTTGCCGGGTCAATTCAGCAATTTTTTTGTTGATTGACACGATTTCGTCGTCATGCATGAACTCAGCAACAGCCTCAGCATCGAGGTTTAGAGGAACATTTGGATCTCGATGATGGGCCATACTTCGCTCCATGTCACGGCATTCGTAGTCCGGTTTGAGATCATAAAACAAAGCTTGCATGTCCAGAGACTTAAGTTGTGATTGGTACTTCACAAATGTTGCTGAGTTTTTATGATCAAGGCCCTGATTACGGGAAGCCGTGGATGCGTTGGCTAGGCACCATTATTAGCTCAATCCAACCAGCCACGAGACACTAGATACTAACGTACGGTCAATTTTGTTTGCCATTCCGCCTCGGATTCCGTGGACGCGTAGGGGATCTCTAAAGCCGTCTCGTTGGGCCAAACTCGTGATATGATGGCGCAGCGATGAGAAAGTCAACGCGCGGTCGTGGCTACGTCCTTCAACAGCGACCATCCGGAGAAAGGGACAGTCTCTGACATTATCATTCCACTGAAGTGTCCAGGATTCCTTTCCTTTTGGCGGGCGTTTCTCCAGCAGCTCATCGATTGTTGAGATTCCTCTGAATGCATGGTCTGCGAGTCCAATGACAGACACCCAAAAGAGAAACCCCAACCCGAGTACAGGATGAGAATTGAACCAGGTTCTGGGTCTAAGCATCGCCATGAGCTCATCGATCAACGGGCAGCGGGGGATACGAACTTACAATATCTCATCGTCTCGGTAACGATGCCCTTTCAAAAACTCAGGATCAAGGGTGACCCAGCGTATCACTTCCTCTGATCCGCTCGTCCGTTTAATATTAAAGGTAAGATGCTGCAAATATGTTAGCAACCACTTCATCCAAGCTTATGGCTAGGTCTTTTCTCATACCTTATAGTAGAGGCACTCGTTTGTATTCCGGTAGCTGCTCGATTCAACGACCGCACCAGCTCGCGCGGCTGAACCTGCAAAGAGCGAGAGAGCAGCTCCAATCTGGACCCTTGCAGACTCATGTTCATAGTCATGCTCGTCCTCGCCAAATAGGCGATGCTGGAGTAGCTTGATGTCTTGATGAGTCACATGGAATGGCTCGCGAACCACTGTGGGCAGATTGTACTTGACTTGTAGCTCGGTTCTTACATGCTATCATCTAGTCAGCGCTGCAGGAACAGAAATAAGAGGAACAGAGATACGAGAAGCAGGGAAGATAACATGCATTAAGAACGTCTTGCCTCACGGCCTTTGAGATGCTTCGGCCAGTGTGACGCTCCCACTTTGAGGTGAAGGAGATAAAGTAACCACACACAGTCTTGACGGAGGGGAGAGGCGTGCGGTATGCGATCAAGCTTTCGGCAAATAGCTTTAGGGTCCGAGGAGTGGGATCGGGCTCGTCTTTATCGAAATTCGCATGTATAGGCTCGTTGCGAGAATGCCTCCAACTGAATTGAATCAGCACAAATCATCTAGCATCATGTGTCCGAAGCGTACAGTGCCCAATCTACAGCAGCTCGCTCTTGTTTAGCTACAGTAGCAGGGGCGAGCTTTCGAAAGCAAACAACGTTGTCTTGCTCTTCTTGTTGTTGCTGATACTCAGCAGTGAATCCCCGAGATGCAGCACATTTCAACCGAATCCATTTTTAGTCACGTGATGGGTGCGGGAGGGTCCGATGGTGGGAAGAGAATTGAAGGATGAAAGAGCAAAACCTCAATTTTACGGACCGTCCGGTCTATCTTAAATAGTTCTGGAGGTAGGGCTGGCAATTCCTCCTGGCCTACCTGCAATCACACAGTGTCATTCCAATCTCACCCATGTCTTCACCCAGCACACCCATACTCACCCGCACTCACCCGCACTCACCCTCGCGTCGCGCGACCATCACTCTTGAAGCGGCAGCAACTCGGAGGCTCGACATGCGGTTGGGCACGTTGTATAGTGGCTTGAGTACGGCTGAGCGGACGGGAAGCCCTATTTTCCACTCCCTATGTTCGTATGTGATAGAAGAGGTAGCCATCTTGTCTCTTATAGTGGCAGTCTGTCAAGTTTAGTTACTATTGCCAACGAATGAAAAATTGGGGAGGGGGGGAAGGAATAGGAATAAAAGCTAGACGAATGATCTTAACAAACATGACACCGACGGTTATTTGATTTGATTGATATGATTTGATTTTTCGGCAGGAGTTGGGAGGACAGTGGGAGAGAACCGGAAAACATAACGCAGCGAATTTGGTATTCAAGGGATGGATGGGAATAGAGTTACGTACATAAACAATTTGTAAAAAATCTGCACTCAGTAACGGTTATAGAGAAGGGGGGATGGGAGCGACGAGGACGCAAAAACAAAACGACGAAATTCACACATAAACCAAAAATAACGATTGAGGGAATGAACAAGGCGAACAAGAATCGTGAGAGATGTCAAAGAAAATGGGGGGATGGAAACATCGCAAGGCGCAATGAGAACAGATATTATGGGGCGAGTGAAAATGATGTGAGGAGGCCCTGGGGGGATGGAAGACGAAAAACATGACCAAATGGTGACAAAATCCTGCTAACAGCTTTGTGGAGATAAATAACAAAGAGGAAAAGTAATGGTAAACTGGGGAATCGTAGAGATAAAAGCGCGCAACACACAGAGAGACACATATATAGCATCGGTCCCCCTCTCCTCTCTAGCTCACTCTTACTCCCACACACATGCACACATAGTGAAAGATGAACCCCAAACACAAATGCAGAACAGAAAGAGTAGAAACAACCCACCAAGACAACCTCCCCCCAGATACGTAATAAGAAGCATGAGAACCAAATTAAGTAAGCCAAAGGGGGAGAGGAAACCGCCCTTCAATGGAACAAGGGCGTGTGTCAAGCAGTAAAAAAACAGACATCAGGGAATTGCTCTTCTTCCGTTTATCCCCCCTCCCAACATTTTCCTTCTGCCTTCTATCTCCCTTTGCACTTTCCCCCATCAAATCAAGCCTTATTGGTAGTTACTGGATTGATTTTCTGGGGCTACAGCATCAGCCGTCAGTACCACACTGTGATACATAAGAAAACAAGACAATATAATATTTATAGGAAAATAAAAAACTGCAAATTTTGTTTTCCCCCATGCTCAAACCAAAACCACACACATGAGAAAAAAGAGCCTTTTTTTATGTTTTCTTTTTCTTTCTCTCTTTCATTCCACCCTCCCGTTTATTTTCAATTTTAAAATTCTTGCATTTTTGTTGTGTATCGGGGTAAAACTTGAAGAACTTGACGGAAAAGATTCAAGAGGTGAGAGAGACAAAGACAGGGACGTGCGAACTATCACTCACGCGGTTGGTATACCTGGTTTCCCTGGCCATATGGGGAATGAGGATAGTTGGCCGGAGGATATGGTGCCGCCATCTGGCCATTGCTTGGGGGATATACGAGGCCAGCTCCAGTTGAAGCACCGTACTGGGTAGGAACCTGACCGTCCGCAGACTGATATCCAATAGGCGGTAGCTGAGGACGAACACTGGTAGGATACGATGCTGGTTGCGCCGCTTGCGAAGGGTCGGTAGGTGCGTTGCCATCGACCTGCTGGCTTGCCTGGGCGGCAGCACGTTCTCGTTCCTCAGCAGCCTTGCGTTGGTTCTCTTCCTCCTTCTTGCGGGCCTTCCACTCCTTGCGGATTTCTTTGAATTCTAAATTTAATTTTGCAAGACGAACCCCAGAAGCGCGGGGTCGGGTGATGATGATGTTAGCCAAGTTACAGATAAGCTCCAACGAACCAACCAGACGGGACATATATAAGGTGGATGACTTTGGGGAGTTTGGGATGGTGGGTAGCGGCGTCTTGGCGTCGGGTATGGTTTTAGCTAACAGCGCGCCGTTGCACGCTACTGCGAAGGTCTCCACGTGTGGTTTCCAGCACCAGTGCAGTGTAACGCGACTAGTTTAACGCACGAGTAAAGCTAACCACTTCAAGCATTTTGCGACCAAGACAAAACAACAAGCGAGCGGAAAACATATGATCGCGTAACGAGAACAAAATAAGAAACGCGTTCTCCGAAAAGGTAGGAACAACTAACCTTCTGGCGTTCTTTTCGCGCCATGCGATTGCATTGTGACATGTGCATTAAGGTGGTTCAACGTGCCATATGCTTTTTCGCATCCGTTCCAGCCGCATTTGTACATTCGTTCGATTTCTTCATATCGGCGGCGGGGGCGCTTGTGCTGCTGGGCACCGGGGATGGGAACGAAGGAGTATACCTGGGAAAGAGAATGAGTCTGTGTAGATAATAATCAGATGATTTGTTTTGATTTTGGCCATTTATTGAAGGTGGTTCGAACGATCCGGCAAAATATGGTCAAAACATTCCAGTGAATTTTCTCCCTCACGCAAATTAAGGGGGGTTGGTTTGCCAAAACTTGATAAAAACGTACCTGTCCTGGACGAGGGCCTGCGGTCGCAGCTGGAGACGCAGAACCCACCGTTGTTCCAGGGGAGCTATATGGCCCTGGCAAGCCATGTGGAGGCTGCCCATACTGATGTGGAGGCCAATCTGGGCGGCCATACATCTGTGGAGGGGGATGACCCTGATATTGAGCCATTTCGTGGCCCTGGGGGTTATATGGGGAGTACGGAGGAGGATACGTGGGGCTCGATGCCGCAATTGAGGGATCTATAGGAACGGCGGTGTCAGATTTATTACTCGATGGAGCGCGATGGTCACTCTGTTGTCCATCTTGTAGGGGCATAGACGGACTTGTTGCTTGAGCCATACCTGCCGCGCCGCCGGGCTGCGTGTGAGGCACGTGATGGTACTGTGGCTGACGGGTCAAGTATTCGGGATAGGGTCCGGGAGGGGGACGAGCAGCGGACGGCGGAGGGGGTTGAGGTTGAGTCTGCGGTTGTTGGGGTTGGGTAGGCGTGGGCACCGCCGGGTTCAGACCGTAGTTCGGCTGGGGAGTATTGGAGGACGAAATGTTGGATGGTCGGCTGTCCGTTGATGCAGTGTATTGGGTAGCCGGGCGGGCTTCGGGCTGCGAAGTATACTGACCGGACGCAGCAGCAGCAGTCTGTTCTGCAGCCGGTCGTTCAGATTGTGGCTCCGCCAATGTTGGATTCGGAGAATGCAAACCTGGCTGCGCGTAATCAGAGGCCGGCCTGTCCATATAATGACTTTTCTTGCGTCTGAAAATGGCAAAGATCCCTCCTATTTCCCCCTACAAAAAAACTGATACTAGTCTCTCTTGCGACTAGCCAGCGAAACACGATATGCGCACTTTTGGGGAAACTGATTCGCTTGGCGCAACTGGAAGGGAAAAAAGGTTTCCTCACAGGAACAGTAATGAACTTCTGTACGTTACGTGCTAGTGAGAGCCAGTGAGGCGTGTCTGGTCACGAAACAACCCGCGTTATCAGAGAGGGGGGGGGTTGGGAGGAATAGCAAGGAACAAGTTGATGGAAGCGCGTCAGGGAGCGACGATGTTTGCTTCCTGGAGGTGTCAAAAACCCGCCAAATACAAGGCGAACAAGCGGAAGATAGTCCTGTCCTGTTGGCGTTGGAGACTGCGTGGCCTTAGTCGTGAACTCGATCAACCACTAAGAAAAAACCGGGGAAGGAACTAGAAATAAAATAGAATGATGACGGGACGATTGAATGATGGGGTGAAGGTTTGCAAGTGCGTTTGGGAATGTGCTATGGTTCTCTCTTGGTAAGTGTTGGTCTTGTGCGAGGGTTGAAATCGCCTTAGCCGGGGCCTTAGGGATTTCAAGCTGAGCAGGCTCTAACCTTGACACCACACACGAGGTCGGAAGAGAGCGACAGGCTTCGTCAAACCCAGAAAGATGATGGTGTGAGGCACAGTAGTAATAAGCAAAAATAAAAAGCCCCTAAATAAAGTACCAGGTGGCAGCAACCGCAGTTCAGTAGTAGGGATTCCGGGAGTAAATAAGCGTGGTATCGTCTGGTAGAATCGCGGGGGCGGTGGGAAACTACTACGAGGCCGCTGGCTTGTGACGGGACAAGGAATGTCGGTAGTGGCAGTGACCTAGGGACGGACTGGTATTACAGTGGTTCGGTGGTGATGGGTAAGTAAGTGTGGTGGTCAAGGTGGGTTGGTGACTGGAGAGATGTGGATGGGGGCTAGCCTGGCCAGAAAGCTGAGTTGTTCCAGCTTGACGGGAGTTAAGGAGCAAAGGGAGTAGTAGCAGGTTGTCGTCTGAAGTAGTGCTGAGACGAAGGTTCGATCGTGGCAAAGCGCTTGGTTTTGATCTCGGTCCAAGACTCGGCCATAAAGCGAGCGTCCCTGGAAAAAACGAGCCAGGCAGGAGGGAGCAAGCAATGTGACCTTGGGGCCTGCCTCTGCGATGGAAAACCCGACAAGTTGGGCGGAGTCAAGGTGGGAAAATTTCCGGTGGATCAAGCAAAGTGTAAAAAAAAAGGAACAAAAAAAAAACAAGCAAAAAGTTGATCTCAAAGTGGGTAAGCAATTATCAACCCCCAATTGGGCGGTATGATGATTACCGGACAATCGTGTTTTTTTTTTCTTTTTTCTTTTTATTCCTCCTTGTTTTTCTTTTTTTTTTTGTCGCTCAATGATAGGGTGCAGTGGAGAGGTCAGTGGAGCTCGTTAATATTTTAGTATCTTTACTCTCCCGCCCAGTGGAGCCTGGCTGGAGGACCGACAATTGCGACACAGATGTACTTTTCGGATTATTAATCCCGCTGGCCAGCTTTTGGTACGTATGCGGTGGTTGCCGTCCTGTGCTTTTCCTGCGATCTCTTCGTGTACGCCTCCACCTGCCCAATTCACTGGTTCCCTAGCAATAAACCTCCTTCGACACTCTGGAATCGCGTTTACTTGGACAGGAGAGGATACACGTTCGGTTGTCGCCACTCCTTGGTATTTTTCCTTCTCTTCTCTTCCTTGTGATTTCCTCGAATTCGCAACCCTGGCCGTCTTAACCTGCCTGCGATACTCCCAGGGGTCTGATAGGCCGAAGATGGGAACGAGGGGGGCGTTAATTGGAGCCAAGAGGATGATGTGGGGGGGCTTGCGGTGGTCCTGCTGCTTGTTGTTGTCAGGTGTCGGCACAAAAGGAATTATAACAGAACAGGGGTCTTCTTGGGGGGCTTTGCCGCCACCGATATCCAGAGTAGGAAGATAAAATGGTACAAAAAGGACACCCAAAAGTTTAAAATCAGAGGAAATCGATAACAATCCCAAATTCCAAGCAGCACGGTAAAATTCAAAGGGGGGGGACCCACTCTCTGCCCAAAAAAGCTGACCAGACGGATCTTGCCAAAATGTCACGCCAACCAGGCCACAGCCTAGGGTAAACTCAATAAGCCAATGACGAAATTGGCACAATTCCCGCGGTGGATAGGGCTTACTCTGATGATTACTGATGACTCTCATGAGAGAGCAAAGTATGGAAAGCTTTTGTCTTTTTCCCCTTCCTCTCGATAGCTTTTTTCGATTTCTCCGAGATGCTGGTGACTTTTTTCTTCCCTTCCTACCCTAGTTTCGAAAACACCACGCGAATTGGGAGAGCGCGAGAGACTAAGGCAGAAAACGACGGAAGTCAGTCTGATTGTATCTCCGGAGTACAGAGCAACAGCATCATGTTCAGCCCTCGGCCATCTGCGTGGTCTGACGAGTACCTTCGGGCCGGGAGGCCTGTGGGCGATGAGGGGTTGGATCAGGGGGTCAAGAGAAGCGCAAAAATACTTACAGCAAGCGTGGAACTAACTGCAATAGTCGCAGCGTTGTTTTTGGGGCCTGAGTTGGACTCGTGGCAATGCACCAGGGGCAGAAGGTTAGCGACAATAATGGGCTGAAAAGATGGAGCAAGTTTGCCAACTAGGATGAGAGAGGAATGGTGTGGAGGACTAGGGCGGCGACTAAGGAGGCTGGTGTTTAGTCAGGGCTGACTCAGCAAACAGAGTCTGTGAGTCAGATTCATGTCATACTGGGAGGAAGATGGAACAAGTCGCTGGCAGGTGGGATTCGAGGATGACTGAATTATTTCGGATTTCAGTTGGTTTGCCTTTGGTCCTTCAGTCTACGGGCTGTATGCTATTTTTGTCAATTTTATTCCTGCGTATGGAATATCCCCTCGTCTGGCCACTAGGATACAATTAGCGCAATACTATTAGTGTAACAACTAAGCTGTTAGCTCTGAAGTACCAACCAATAATTTCTCATACTAAATTCTATGTAATTTGATTTGTTGATACCTCTTCACTATCTCACATTTTCTGCTCTACACATTCTGCAATCTTGAAACCTTCTCATATCCACTGCAGATGCAATCACTATCCACTCTGAAATAGAAATATAACTTTTACAGATAATTCCCAATTTTTCAATGCTTCTTTTAATTGATTGACTGGTTTTTTTTATTAACTAGTATAAAAACAGATGTAAAGTGAAAGTGATTTATCAGTGAATTCTTAGACAGATTATCTATATGGGAGTACATAAATCTCCAGCAATTGGAGATTATTTGAATAGAAATGATGTTTAAAAACCAGTTCATCCATTAAAATTTCATATAAAATAAAAACAATTGGAGCAGTTCAGAAGATATATTCATATATTCAATTCTCACAAATCAGAATTCTCCTTCTCTTTTATACAAAAGCTAGAGTTTTTATACTCCAACTTTCATACAGAATGTCAGAAACACTACAACTCAGATTCAAATCTCTTTATTAATGAGATGATGATTTGATTCTTTGAGCAGTTTAAATACACAGTTAAAATGCCTCAAAAATCAATCAAGCAGAGATATAAGATTTTTAAACTAGAAGAACAAGACTATCTTTGAATCTTTTCCATGTCTCATAATAATCTCCATATAAGTACAATGTTCTGTACTTCAGAATTAATCAAAACTGGATCTCTTGTAATGAAATTGATTGAACAGCTACCAGTATCCTTGCAGAGCACTGAGCAGTATCTGAAGAGATAGCTGACTATTTAATTTATATGAACAACTACTTCACCTCTGTTGCTCTATTTCATTATCTTTGAAAACATGAAATTGAAGTATGTGAAATCATCTATTCTGCTAATCTGCCTCCTCTTCTACAAAAGCTGAAAAACTTTGAATTATTTGCTCATATTCTCTACAATATTCTATATATTATCCTTCAAAATGAAGTTCTCTGTCTTAGATGGAAAGATAATAATAAAGTATTACTACTGTCTACAATTCATCTGCTAGACAGCTTTGTTGAATGTGTCAGGAAACACTCAGAATTGACCTTTACTAATGAATCTCAAATTTGAAGAATATTTGAAAATAATTGACAAAAAACAGTAGAGATTTCTACTATTATTAATGATTACAATCATAATATAAATGGAATTGATCTAGCAAATTAGTATAGAGCTTTCTATGAGACTCATACGCCCATTAATCACACGTGGTTGTTAATTCTATACTGAATTATCGATCATGCTATTGTTAATGCTTATATTCTTCATCGACTGACTACTACTGACAGTACTGGCACTACTGACACTATTATATCTCATGTTGAATTCCGTCGGCAGCTCTATCTTCAACTTTTTGAATTCTCAAATTCTTTATCTACTACTTGATTAAATCTGAATCTAAATCATTAGTGAATTTCCCCTGCCATCTTCTCAAACTTGTGCCTGGTGTGAGTATAAAAGAAAGAGAGAAGAAGGGAATAAAGAAAGAACTTCAAGATCAAGATATAATTGTACAGTATATAGCAATGTTGCTCTCTACTTGAAAAGAGGATGTTGAAAGAAGTTCCATTCTAACTAAGAGTCTGTTCAGTGATTTTGTCCGTACAGTGCCAGGGCCGTACAAAAAGTGGATATTTGCTTTTTAACAGTGTAAACCTTCATTATTGCTGCCTTTTCTTATATGAATATTAATCTGCTTAGTGTTTTAGCATTACTTTTATTACTTCCGAGCGGTTTTTATCATGATGATTATCATGCGATTCCAGCGGACGTGTTGCAGTTGAAACTCCTGTTATATTACTACTTTCTCACATCAAATATCAGTGAAAAATGGAGCTCACTCTCTGTATTGTAATATACAAGAATATGAGAACCTTCTGCTCAATCTTTCTGACATGTATTGCTTTGGATTCATGAATATCAGTATTACTTCTCAGTCAATCAACCAGTGCAATGAATGTGCTGGCACTCATCCGTGTCATATTTTTAATACGCAGTGGGTGGGAGGTAGGATCCAACAACTGAGTGGTAAATTGAAATTCATGAAATGGATCAGAATACATAGATTGTATGTCAGATGAGACAGTTGAAATGCTCTGATGAATCACTTCTGCAGCAGCAAGCCTGATTAATTGTTGTTTACAACATAGATACTGTTGTATTGCCTTCTGAGTTGCATTGTCACTGTTGCTTGCCATGATCCTTGATTTTTGATGATATTTGCAGGTTCCAAGCCGGCCAGCGCTGGATCAAGTCAGCATAAATCACAACTTGTTCCAGTGTATACAGTACAGATTTAACTTGATTAGGTTTAAATTCATCATTTTTTCAATTAATTACACTGTTGAACTCTATAAAGTGGATTTTGAAGCCAGCTTGGCACTCTTGATGAGTTATACAGGGTTATACACAAAATCTACTGAACAGCAGGCCTTTTTCGGCCAGATTAGCGCGTACAGAGCTGTATAAGTCTGTATAGCTGGCACTGTACGGACTTATACGGCCCTGGACGGGGTCACCGAACAGGCCCTTATATTAATTAAAGCTAGATCAAATAGATTACATAAATTACACTAAAACACATCAATACAGTTGATGCCTCATATTATCCAGTAGTTTCCATGTATTTAATACACTAATGTACACACTAAAAAATACGCTAATTGTGTCCTAGCGGCCAGACGAGGGGATAGGCCATCCATAAGCCCCTTCAATCTGGGCTACGGCGTTAACGTTCCCCTGAACTCGCCGAGACATCTGGTACGCTGGTATAAGGTTTGGTATTATATATGCATAAAATTACGAACCCCTTGCCCCATCCAAAATCGAAACTTCGAAGACTTCTTTGCAGAAAATAGCCTGCACCCCCCCCCCCCCTTGGGAAATTTAGCTTAGGGTCTTTTTTTATTTTATGTCTTGAGTTCTCTCTTCCTTCATATATATGCATGAATGAAAGTACCATATCCTCAACTTTGGATGCAATTCGCCGTGCTTGGACGTGTATTTCAACAGTTTCAAAACCGAAGGGCTCTGTTCAGGGGGTGATCTGCTCTGGGATCATCGCGGGAAAATGTGCTGTCAAGGGACAAAATGAAGGTAAACAATGGGAAGAATTGACGGCAGTTCAATTTCAATTTGTTCTTGTTCACTCAGAACAGGAGAAGAGTGACGCTGATCGCTGGTCCTGCCGCGCCACGTTGCTTGTTCGGACGTTCAATAATATTCAAATCCTCGTGTTTTTCAAACGCTCGCTTTCCAGCTGCCTGCATTTTTATTGATTATTTTATTTTTTGGCTTGGGAGGCCAATCAAACGGCCCTGCAGGAGCTGAGAGCTTGGAAGCGCTCCACTCAAAGAGGAAGGTCGAAACGCGCTTCGTTGACTGGTTGATAAATGGCTTGGAGTATTTCTTCTCTGACCTCCCTCTTGTCCTTTTCCTCTCAGTTCTCCATCTTCATGCAGATCGACTATTCTTCATGGACATCCACACTTCACTTTGTGACTTTGTGGAGAATGAGATCAGCGCACATACCACCAACGCCTCCATCACCTCCCAGAGTACCAGACTTCCTGAAGCAGCAGAGTAACCAAAAAAAGGTCAGTTAAAAGCTGCTCGAAAAGGCTATGGGGCTGCGCGTTCATGGCAACCTGCCAAACAGCAGATTCAAACCCTGCTTACTTGAAATCAAGCCCCCCGGAAGATTGGAGAAAAATGACACACGTCGTTTACGCAAGGGAAAAATAGATTGTGATATCCCGAAAATAATTAAGAGCAAGCCGCAATTAATGTCTTCCTAATCGACTCGTCGTTGGCCAGGATGAACCCAAAAAGTCAGGAAAAATAAAATAAAATAAAAATGGCAGAAGGGGAAAAGAAAAGGGATTTCCATTTCTGACAGGTTTGGGGGATTTCTATTGGCGTAATCAGATGGTTTCCTGTCCATAGCAGGAAAACAATTGACTGGATGTTTGGCTTTTCCACATGCCTTTCACTCGCTGTATGTTCAGCCTCAGAAAGGATCTTGTGGCTGAAAATAACTTCTGGTGGATAGCGCCCCAAGCACGGCGGGCACCATACCTGACAAGCAGCAACCAAAGCAACCATAGCAGAAGGAAAACGTGACAACGGTTGCATTTTCCCCACTTGGGCTCGTTCACATCCCCTTCGAGGCTGTTGGGCGCCATCCTTGGGCCTTGGCTGTACGGGCCCTATGAAAAGAATGGACCAGGGAACTTTGCCGTGTCGTCCTGATTGGAGCGCTAAGTTGTTGAATTATCTAAGACGCTAGAAGCTTATGGATGAAATTGGCGTTTCTGGCTTACACATGGGGCAAAATACGCGGGCGTATTTTTCGTAATTTCCCATACGCGTACGATGGTTCTCCGCCCTTTTTTCTTTCTTTTTTTCTTGGCTTGCCTTTTGTGTTTTGCCGAATATCGCTTGCGGCGGTCAAATGCCTCCACTCGGTACTATCTCAGAGTTGCCAAAGAGGCGCCGCATCCCACCCCATACGATTTGGGAAATTGAAGGACCGAAGTGCCAGCGTTGAAGTTCGGGCATCGGTGCATCGGTGGTAGAAGAACTCCAGCGCCATCGTATACCTTGTGCCCAGAGAAAAGAATCAAGCCTCGGTTCTGGAAAGACCTAGGCAACGACAAGGGAATCGGGCATAAAGAACAAACTTCTCCCTTGATCTTCGAGAAGGTGCATCCCAACCTCTCCGATAAACTTCGCGACGGATATATCAGTTGGGGCGAATGGGCGAATCCATCTTCTCGGGATCTCGGGGAATGCTCACGACTAGGAATAAGCGTTGCTTTTTTCCCCTCCAAGTCTCCTGTACGGAGTACGGAGTATCCAGCATCAGCAATCTCCACTCCCCTCTCGTTCTCAAATGATCATCCATCACCAGGAGCGATCCAGGCTGCTCGTATTTTTGAGAAGAGGAGCTGGTGTACTCCACACCTTCAAAGGTGTCCACGTCCAATCTCTGCCAAAGATGGGCCCTTGAGCTCTCGGTTTGGGAATCCGTGAAGGCCCCTGCCAAGCTATCCCTTGGAAATGTGAGAACTGGAGGAAGGAAATAATCATCCAAAACCCCTCACAGCACCACAATCAAGAGCTGACATTTCAACAGCCCTTTGGTGGTCCTGGGCGGCGGTGTAGCAAACCCGTGTCTCGGACTTCGTTGCTCCGTCCCCCCCGCATTGCTCGCACCTGATCAACCACAGGTGCTTGTTATGATTTGCCCAAAAAATGAGCCCGGGGGAGGCCGCTTCACGTGACCGACCAGTATCGAGCGGAATTCTCAAGCCCTCCTGGTCGTTGGCGGAAGATGAGGCAACCCTGCTCGTGAGGGCCCCGTTTCATCTGCACATTTTTCCTCCCTCTGGGTAAACGGCAGTGATTCCCCGGAGCTGCGGATGCGTTCTTGAGATAAAACTGAGAAGTGAACACTGACCCATCCGCTCAACCAAAATGGGATGTTCGATCGTTATTATTAATTATTAATTATTATTATTATTGTTATTATTATTTTTCGCAGGGCGGTGCTCGATTTCCATATGCACTCCCTCACTTCTGGCTCCTGGGCTTTATTCTTGCAAATTCTCTCATTCTGAGGACCCATTGCCTTCCATGGGAAAGTGATGGACGTACCAACCAAATTCATGCTTCCCTGTGTCGAGGCGAACCCCGTTTCAGTGCTGCCTCCTGCCAAGCAACACCCTCACATCCCCTGCTTTGCATGGGGCGATGGTGTGTTTTCCTTGCAGCTCGCCCCTAGTGTCATGCACGTTGACCTTTAGGTTCAGCTACACGAATACAAGATGTTCCGTCATACTTTACCGTATTCGGCTACATCTCACTCGAAAGAGGGCCCCAGCAGCAACTCCCCCGTAATTTTCGTTATTGCGGAAAGGAAAAAGGAAAACCACTCCCGCGCGCCGTGGTAACCAACTCCCGGAATCTGCGATATTTGCGCTTCGCAAGACAGGGTTGTAGGGAAGGGAAAAGCTGACGCGAAAAGCAAATACAGGGGCTAGTTCTCGCTCTTCCTGGGGGTGAAGGAGAAGCAGGGAGACCGCTCTGCATTGTTGTTAATTGATTATTTCCAACCACCCCCCAATCACAGTGGATCTCAATAATCAAGGAAATAATTCGTGAACTTATTAATTTACCATGATGCTGACAACCCTCTTTTCATTAACTATTCTTGATAATCTGCATACGCCGTAATGGTAAGATCGGCTCCTCAAACGGATCAACATGATGATTTCAAGTGAAATGATGCGCGAGCGGTGTACATCATTGTTGACGACTATGCACATTTTTATTTCTTCTCACACGAGCCTGGTCAAGAGGTCGCCGAACTTCAACACATCAGCAGGGCCTCGTGAGTAATTGACAACTGATCTTGGTCAGACAATCATCAAAGCCAAAGATCGTACGGAGTAGGTTTTAGCAAAGAAATGTAAAAAGGGTACTAGAGTTTGGTCCAAAGGGCCCTAGAATATTCTATCTTCGATCGATTGATCTCCCAGACCAACGCCGCTGCTTCTACTCCGTACCAAACCATCATCCCCGCCAGCGTGTTGTAGCAACGACCATGCTAACTTCTAAGCCCAGGGGCGGAAGAGAAAAAAAAAAAAAAAAAAAAGGGGGGGGGGGGGGGGGGGGGGGC
>NW_001813971.1:473488-509303 GCF_000149585.1 Histoplasma mississippiense | reverse complement strand
TTACCGGAGCACCGCCCGAAGAGGAAAAGAAAAAAGAACACCCAACACTTGGAAGTTGGAACTAAAACGCGGGCACTACCCCCCCAAGGCCCTCCCTCTTTTTTAGCTGATGCTTCTTCCACGCGGGTTTCTGTCCAAGCGCCCCGAGCTAGCTGTTGTTCCATACCCCTTTCAGCCTTTCAGCCTTCAAGGCTTTCGTTGAGGAAACCAACGCGGCTAAGGGTTTAACCTCATGCCTCTAAATTTTTCGGCACGTTCCGAAAACTTGACGCGGAGCGCGCTGGTAGGGAGGTTAGGAGAGCTACTACGGAGTACGGAGTACTACTCATGGTGACGTGCAGGCGGTGGTTAGGCGTAGGCCTGTTCTCAACAAAAATATATTAAATGTCCGAGTGAAAAATAAAGATTCAAAGCCTAATATGGTAATATACCATAGTCACTGGACTGGGAAAAAAAAAAAAAAAAAAAAAAAAAAAAAAAAAAAAAAAATAGGCATACCTTTATCTATTCGTTTGCAATAGGGCATTGACGGGTTTTGCTGAATGAGCCCCTATGGCAATGTCTGTTCTATCCACAAACCTTACGCACAGTATTCCATTCCGTACATGGGCATGGATGCAATGTTTGAACATTCGGTAATAATGTAATATGTATGCACTTTGCCTTCATTTGGTGGATTGGAAACAATAAGCGAAGCTCATCTAAAGTTTCGGATCAGAGATTGGACCGGATCTCGAGTCCGCAAGCAAAGCACATGTAGAGCGGGTATCTTCATCGCCCTTCCTTCGCAACCCAATCTTTGACAACGAGATTTCAGATCTATCATCCGTTTCCATGTTCCCACGAACTTTGAAGTGTGTTTTGAATGGCGCAATTGATCGAACCAGGTTTTGCCGAAAACAGGGAAGATGACGTGACTGGAAAACAGAGTTGGGGCGGACATTGTTTCCTTGGTCCAGGGAAGCCAGCAGAAAGTCAGATCACATTGCGCCCCAGCAAATGGAGCGAAACAATAATCTGCGAAGCTTTGCCCGGATACATTTTGGTTTTCCCACGTCAAATAAACTTCAGGGAGCTAACTCTACCCAATCTCGGGCCAGCGAGGAACCAAACTTTTGGTTTCAAGGCATGGATCTGCCACCATACCGCCCCCTCGTAACTCCGTACAGTACATTGCATGTCCCCATTCACGGAGAAGAGTAAATAAAAAAAAAATATGAGCGCATCCGCGTGACTCTGCAGCCTGTATCGCGCATGTCCCGTGGGACTTGGGCCCAGGGAAAATAATCATAATCATAATCGTAATCATAATAGGGGAGAAAGGAGAAAAGGACCCTGGCACCCTGAACCCTGGAACTCAACTGGCTGTACTCCGTATTTTGAGGATTGAGAAGGATTAATGGAGAGAAAAAAGGGGGTTGATTGCGCGTCCATGGCGAATGCGCTGGAGAATCCAGATGCAGCGAGCTTACGGAGTACACTGTTCCCCTCTTCGCCCCAAAGCCCCATCCAGGGCGTTTTGATGAGTATGATAATGATGATGATATTTCCAACAGTTTTCAAAAAAAAAAGTGTTCACACAACGATAGCAACTCATCGACGTGGGAGGGCAACCAGCAGTGAGCGCTGCGGACGCAGCCTGGTAACTAATTCACTTCTTTCTTTTTTTCCCTTTGTTTTTTGCGATTTGTGAGCAAAACCCCAAGGAAAAATGATCCAGAGAACTGCTTCACACACAACGGGCGTTGGATTTATGTAGGAGCATCCCTTTGGCTGCCGGTATTGGTCAATACCAAAATTACGAGACAACCTCGCTTGTTTGACGTTGCAGCATGGGCTGAGATGGTTCAGACGGGGAATTGGGGGTTGAAGCATGCCCATTTCTGTGCTCTCTCTCCCTGCATGGGTATGGGGTCTCTCGAGTGTCTGGTCCTGTTGACCGAGTCAGTCGAGAAGTTGGCGTTCCTGGGCCGGAGGGATTGATTGTTCCAAGCGAACTGCTTCTCCAGCTTGCGTTCGACAAGCCTGGAGCGCGTGGACAGCTGAATCCTCGTGTACTGCGTTCAACAATCGACGAAGGGAGAAAAACTGCCGAAGAATACGGTGGTCAAAGCACGTTTCTCATCCAATAATGAACGGAGATAGTCGACTCCTCTGGCGAAACGGTGCATTCACGGAGTTCTTCGTATGGAATCCCGTCATTCAATTATTTTTTCTCCTTTCCGCCATTAGCCTGACCCCATGGGTGGAAAAGCATGAGGAGAGGAAAGGCCTGTCATGTTGTTCTGCTTTCCTTCTTGGCCTCATCATCCCTGCCTTGACCCTCTCCACCAGAACGAAATAGGAAAATGGACGCGAACTTGTCGTTGGAGCGGCGTTGATGCTCTCATCAACCAAGCTGACTCTCTGCTCCAAAAATACCTGGAGTGCCGGTTATGGATGATTACATGCACAGATGTTCAGTGTCATTTAACAGGCCTCGATCCCAGTGGCGGACAGCTCCAACAAATATATCTAAACCCTGATGTTTGCTAGCACCCCTGGACCCATGGGTTCAATGTCAAGACTGGTAGCAGACAGTGTCAGATGTGACGTCAGGTGAAATTCTATGGGGTGTGAGAATCATTCATTGTTCTTGAACGACACAACATACAGGTGGAGGTTTGTCTCAATAGACCTTGGAATCAGAAAAAAGAATTTCAAGATATGGGCAAAAAGCACATTCCACGACCCATATTAACCCACCCGTGGAGCAGATGAGGCGTATTGGCGCATCAATTCCCTGCAGAACACCTCTACGAATTTGATTTTTGATTTGCCTGAGAGAAAGGCAATATGATGAAATGATACATCGCATTGTATCAGCAGGCCCATACTCAAAAGACTAACATTCTTCATTTTACCTGGTGGAGTGAAGTTTTTCGCAGTGTCACCGCGAAGAATGCACCACGAAGAGTGCTCTGCCAACATATCTTGGTTCTTGAATCGGTTAGCAGGTTGGCTGTATGGCCTTGCGCGCTGCATCGACGCTGCTGCAGCCTTATCGACCCCTTCCACGGAGCGCATTCCTACCAAACCATCCCATTGACCTTGACGTCCTGCAAGGCCGGTATATCCTGAACCCGGTGCTGCCAATACGAGAAAATTGCATGAAATAATGATAAAAAAAAGATTACACTCCGCGTATGACTATAATAGTGATTGTTGTAAGAAACTGCGCTTGGCTGGCGACGCGCCTGCTTGCGCCGTAAATATTAATCACCGTTTCAATTATACATGCATCAACTGAGCAAGGCTTCATATAACTCTGACGTTCATTGTGACTCACTAATCCAGCTACCCCCATTCCCTGGTGAATCTACTTGGTTTGATTCAAAAAGGCAACACATGAGGCAAGAATACCCCATTTCGTTATATCGTCTCCTGCTATCAATGGTGTCCGTACTGCAAGCACGGATACCTACACATGGGGATGATCTCTCATCATTCCTATATTTCAATAAGCAGAGAACAGCGCCCAGAGAGCACAGCTGTAAACTTGTCTTCTCACTCCGTGTTGGAGCGTGATGGGTGAACCCCCTTCTGTAGAGGGGGTATGCTGGCAATAGAGCAACACTGACAGCATCTCTATCTAGCAGCTCACTCAGGACTCGGCGTAGGGAACAAACACTGAACTGGTGACGGATGATTCTGTGATTGATTGCAACACTCAGAACTACCATGGGGGAATATAAAATAAGAACGTGTGCAGAATAAGAGTTTGGTGCCTCGAATTCTTCATCTATCTTTGTCCTTTGTCCTTTGTCCTTTTGTATGTACTAGTTATACATCCATTTTGATATCAAATCTATCACCAATATTGAATGTTTAGGCTTAGGGCGCGTATCTGACTTTTTCCGAATGAAGGAACTTCAGATTTCAGTTCAAACGCATTCTCTCTCTCTCTCTCTCTCTCTCTCTTTTTTTTTTTTTTTTTTTTTTTTTTTCTATCTGGGTATATAATAAATTTCTTCCATTTACCATTTACTCGATGATATACTTTGATTATTTCATATTGGAATTCTCATCCGGTTGGGAGGTTTTTATCTCTATATACACATACGTACCGTTATATATGTGGATGTTATTTATTTGTGTCTATATTACACTGCTGAATAGTTAATACTCTACGGAGTAGGATCATGCACATTGAGAAAATTGTATCGAACCGATCATTATCTGGCAACCACATACATTCCTTTCTCTTGTTATAAAAGAGTAGTCAAGTCAATTTTGCCTCTGATCAAAACCCTGTTTTTGTGTGAATATATAGACAACTAGGTAATAAATAGTAGTGAAAGAGAAGCAAGCAGAAGCAGTCCAATTTCAGGCGCACTTAAAAATCACAACGGCAGCACTTATTTATAACCTCTGTATGGAAGAGCAACCAAGCAAGTAAACAAACTAATCAATAATTGAGCTATTTTTAAAAAACGTCGGTCATGCTACAAACCTAGGCCCGTGTGAGAGTTACTACTGTTGCTCATCGCCGAAGCAATGTAAAGCAATAATAACGTATCGAAATAACAAAAATGATGGCAATCGGAGGCAAAAGTATTAAAGGCGGTGGGAGGAGAAAAAAATAAGAAAAAAGGAAAGTCGAGTCTAAAATCAATTTTTGCCAGAGACATAGGCACGCATAAAAGTTGCGTAGCCCCGTTTTCATCCTCTGGAAGCGCGAAGGGGGAAAAATACACAGAAAGTTATGCAACTGGGAATGAAGTAGGATAAGAAAACGCGAAAAAGAAAATTTAAAAAAAAAAAAAAAAGCGTCGTCCGTGGCAGGGTAGCCAGTTCGAAACGCGAGGTCTATCAATATCATGAAGGAAACGCCATCATGATGAGTATAAAAATCTCTAGCAAAGAGAAGAGCAGGAAGGTATCGATATCGATATCGGGTGGGGATATCCCCATTTGTCTCGAGGACGGGTGAGCTGGACAAGGTCTACTACGATACGATGGCTTGGTGCGGCTGCATATCAAGAGTTATTATGGCCTTACCAGCGGCGATTATTGCCCAGAGGTGCTGCATTTGAAGCGGTGAAGCCACCGCGACCGCGGCCACGACCACCCCATCGGTTACCGCCGCCGCCACTACCGTAGCGGGCCATCTCGGCAAGGCGAGGATCGATCTGCTGTTTAGATTCAGAGAGAATAGCAACCAGATCACGAGCCTGCTTAGCATCTATTATTTGAAAAATTAGTATCATGTTTGATACCTGCGGAAAGGATGGGGGGATTCGAATGAAAAGCAAACGTACTGTCAGTGGTGAACAGGGTAATTGCAGTTCCCTTGGCACCAGCACGACCTGTCCGGCCGATTCTGTGAACATAATCTTCCGAATTATTCGGATAGTCATAGTTCAACACATGAGTAATATCGCGAACATCTTCACATACACTTAATGTTAGCGAAAGCGCACAATTGAGAAAGCAAATGGCCTGAGCCCTTTTCTCAGTCGTGTGGGACTTGATGCATCACTCTCTTCAATCTGTCGAAGATTCATATTTCAATTTTCCATGGGCTGGAAATGAATCGTGGTCCTGGAATAACCTTGGAAATGCAGCTTGAACAAGTTCAAAAGGAGAAGAACCCTTTGTCTCCCTACTTGAAGAGACTACACAGTAGAGAGACATAATCAGAAGCACTGTATGCTACACTGCAAGTAAGTCCAAGGTTCCCTCGGGACGAGAACCAACGATAGAACCGGAAAGCCGGGACGAACCATGTTTACCAACATGTTACAGAGTAAAAGCATTGGGTCATGGTCACACGACATCAATACGGGTTGGGGAATTCAATAACAGGGTACTGGGGAAGGGAGTATTGGGGGAGACCAAGGTCGCAGATTCATCATACCAATACCACGGGAAGCCACATCGGTGGCAACCATGATCGGGCTTTTTCCGGTCTTGAATTCGTTCAAGACCCAATCACGTTCATTTTGTTGTTTGTCGCCGTGGATAGCTATATACATAAAGTTAGTAAAATAGTGAAAAGATATAGATAGACCAAACTTACAAAGCGCAGGCCATCCATCCTGTCGGAGGAATCGAGTGATGTCATCAGCAACACGTTTAGTTCCAGTGAAAATGAGGACTTTGGAATGTTTATTGGCCTCCATAATACGGTCAAGGTGCTTCGCCATGCGATCACGTTTCTCGAATTCTGAAACAATTTCCACGATTTGAGTAATCCTGTGGTTAGCAGACAAATCCATAGAGCCAATATTGACCTGAATATAGTCGTGGAGGAAGTCCTGGGCGAGTTGCCGGACATCTTTGGGCCAAGTAGCAGACCACATGCAAGTTTGTCGGTCAGGACGAATTTGTGAAACAATTTTGCGGATCTGGGGTTCGAAACCCATGTCAAGCATACGATCTGCTTCATCGAGGACAAGGTAAGTAACACGTCGTAGGTTAGTTTTTCCTGCCTCCAACATGTCGATCAACCGGCCTGGAGTGGCGATACAGACTTCGACACCACGAGTCAAGTCACGAATCTGAGGCCCTTTGGGGACACCGCCGTATACACAAGTGTTCCGAATACGAGATGATTTCCCAAATTTCGTAATCTCAGTTTGGATCTGAACTGCCAACTCACGAGTAGGTGCAAGAACAAGGACGATGGGGCCATCTCCTGGAGCAAGGAGAGGCTGAGCGTTGATGTGAACAATAGCAGGCAAACAATACGTCAAAGTCTTTCCGGATCCAGTTTCGGCAATACCAACCACGTCACGGCCAGAGAGGGCCATGGGCCACCCTTGGGCCTGAATGGCCGTGGGCCTCGCAAACCCTTGGGCTTTGACCTCTGACATAACGTATTGCGGGAAGCCAGCTTCATCAAAAGTCTCCACTGGTCGAGGAACGTTTTTGCCTTGCACCGTGATTTCATGCTCTTTGCGAAACGCATCGACCTCGTGAGTCGATCGCTGCGAAACATTAGGGTGTTCTTTGTAGAACGATTTTTCAAATTTGGGCATAGTTGAGAGGTCTAAGGATATTTCCAAGTTAGTATTTTATGGAAATTGGTAATGTCAGTGGTTGCAGAACATACCCCAATTTTGCGTCTTCAAGCCGGCGCCAAGGTTTGACATTCTGTCACCCCCGGTGCCACCGCCGTAGCCGCCAGCTCCTCCGTATGAGCCATAACCACCGCTGGAGTGGCCGTGCGAGTAACCGTTGCTATTTCCGTAGCCATTTCCGTAGCCACCACCTCTGTTGATATCGTGTTAGCTGCTGTAATGTTGGGATGTCCAAGGACCATGTCGCACAAGTGGCGAATAAGAAGGACCAAATGATCTGTCAAAATCAAGACGGGACATGATGGGACTGTATCTGCTTACCTAGAGTAGCCGCCGCCGCCTCCACCACCATAGTGGTCTCGCGAGGAACCGTAGCCTCCACCGTAGGACATGATTCCCGACGAAGATATTGAACTTTTTTGTTGGGATAGAGGGAAAAGAACCTTGTTGGAAAGAGATGGAAAAATATCGCGTTCAGTTGACTTTTATTGGTCTTGGGTCTATCTTGCAAAAGCGACAAATATGGTCTACGCGCAAGAGACGTGAATAGGCCTGCGATATGAATCACGGCGGATCGCTAGGAAGGGACAAGAGAGAGGATGGGAGAGGATGAAGAAAGAAAAAAAGGAAAGGAAATTCCGACAGGAAAAAGGCGGCAGAAAAAAATATAAAACAGGAAGCGAGTGGCGCGCTTGTCCCAAAATAGTTAGTTCAACCAGCTAGACTTTCTTAGTCATGCTGGTAGCAGAGGGGACGAACCAATCCGTTACTCCCCCAACACTTGGGAATTCCTGGGTCTGGCTGCTGAGTTCCCAACATGAATGTGTGAGAAGTGCGTGGATTCGGCTAATTCAGGCAAGGGACTGGAAATATGAAATCGCCGCTTGGTATCCGAGTCTTCCTGGGGGAAATCTCTGCCGAGGGTTTCCCGAGAATTCGGCCCAACCCAAAGTATATATTGCTAACATAGTTTACCGACATAGATAGAGCTCTATATATCTACTATATCTTTGATACCCAACCCACTACAGTTGGTCCGCCTGCAGCCCCATGTCCCAGAACCCAATCTCAAGCTCCGTAGCTCGAATGAATATCTTGACCAATTCCTCCATCCGAGTAGGAGACACGTCCCTCATGTGTCGTTCTAGGAGCTCTGTTTTGTCGGGCAATGTACGTTAGGCAACTGTGGCATGAGAGGACTAACCAAACAAACATGGACGGATACCTTACCGGACCCAGCCTCTACTGCCTTCACATAGTCCTCTGCTACGTAATTGTCAATCCATTTCCAATACCTGTTCCCTGTAAGTGCGGTATTCTCATCGCAATGGAGCTTTTTGGCGATAGCTCCGTATCCAATTAGACAAGGTGAGAGTGCAACCTGTAGAGCTAGCCAGTCCTCCGATTGACCTATGTCGAGTATATATCTGCTGTAGGCAACACATGCTGCCACACGTTTATTAGTATGATCACATACTAGTATATATGTGCGTATGTATGTGTATGCATATTTCCCGAACATCAGGTCAATAATCACCTAGGCTCTCCTTGCAATTTTCGATGTCTTGCTTTGTCAACCCAAATGTTGCGCAGTAATCGAGATGTAAGTTCATTTCGCGCTGGACGTGAAGCACTATTTGCGCAGACTAGATCGTGATCATGCCGATTTTCGGTAGGTTTTCGTCA
Organism: Histoplasma mississippiense; assembly: GCF_000149585.1. Lineage (NCBI taxonomy): Eukaryota > Fungi > Ascomycota > Eurotiomycetes > Onygenales > Ajellomycetaceae > Histoplasma > Histoplasma mississippiense. Next base: position 500,553 of record NW_001813971.1, on the reverse strand, counting down.
GAATAATGCTTGAATATGGGCGTGTGACGGTTTCTCTCACCATAGATATTCCGTCGATATCAGTATGTTTCGATGCTGCAAGTGCATTACTCCGCGCAAAGTGAACCTTTTTGTCGAACAGTCAGTGCTAACATAGTCAGGGTAGTTATCTCTGAACGCTATACCCTACCAAGTAATGGTAATCTTGGATCAGATAGCCCTTGAACTTTTCCACCGGCAGCGTTCCTTTTCCCAAACCGGCCACAAACTCGTGTTCCGTAAAGGCTTTCCATACTGGTTGGACGTCGGGACGATCCAGTATGTACTCGACAAATCGGCCGCTGCTTATTTATTTGTTCAGCACCAGTTAGTTTTGTGCCTTAATCCCGACACCAACGAAGAAAAGGTGAAATATTGCTGAGGGGCGACAATTGATACATACGGCGCAAACGGCAGTGAGTACACAGAATGGAAGTGATTAATCGGCCCATTCCCCTTTCCCATATCCACGCTCGTCCTGATGCCGGCCTCGACAAACCTGCACGCGGCACGAACAGCCCGCACCACAGCCATCCCTTGTGCGAGATTTGCTGCAATCGCAGAGGCAAGGGAGCAACCAGTCCCATGGGTATTCTTGGATATGAGAAACTCATTCTCAAACAACGTCACCTCTTGACCATCGTATAGAACATCCACCACTTTCGACGCTTGCTGGTCGGCTGTTGTTCCTCTCTGAAAGCTGGCCGTTAACGGCATATGGCCACCTTTGAGCAAAACATATTTCGGGCCTAGGGTATGGATCTGTTTTGCTATTTGGATGGCATCTTCCAGGTTCTTGGGATCTTTGGCAGCCGCCCCTGAACCCTGAAGCAGTAAGATGGCTTCGGGTATGTTAGGGGTTACGATGGTTGTCAATGGAAGAAGTTTCGTCTGGACAATATTCACGGCTTCAGTAGGGAGCAGCTTTGAGCCACTAGTAGATACCATAACCTTCCAAGAAAGTCATTGTAAGATATACTTGATATGCATGGAGTGGGGGTTGAAATCAGGAAGTCCAATATTACAGGGTCAAGAACGACTTTGGAGACCTTATGATGCCGGAGAGTGTCGGCCACCATCTCCGCAGTTTCCGCAGATGCCAACATGCCTGAATGGAGGATAGATTGATTAGAAATATGAGGACGATATAATCAATTGGTAAAAGTAAGAGCCAGATATTGGGATTCGAAGTGAGGAGACAACGAGGGCAGCAAATAAAAGTGCGCTTCCTCATATACGATGAGACGATAATCATGGAATACGTGTAAAAGGCTAACCAACCTAACTTCACCACATCCGCTCCAACATCTTCCAACCCAGCATTAATCTGCTTCCTTACGAATCCCACGGGGACGACGTGAATATCCTGCACACCTAATGTGTTCTGCGCCGTCAATGCCGTCGTGGCTGTGAGGGCATAGCAGCCATGAGCGGTAAGCACCCGCTGGTCTGCCTCTAGACCACTGGATCCATAACAGAGTCAGTCAAATCCGTTCGTGTTTGTAAAGCACTTTGAGTCGTGGTATGAAAGATAATTATCTTATTCAAAGGCGACGCGCAATCAACTTGAAAAGCGACAACGGAAATGAAAGTTTTATTTGGATTGGACATACGCTCCACCAGAACTGTCCGAGCCCGCGATTACGAGTACACGCTTTAGTTTCATGTTTCGTGTTGATATAGGAGTATTGTGTTTTGTATGTTGGGGAACAAATCGTGGGTTTGAAACAAATTCCTTCCGCTTGACATCACCGTGAGTTTAATTCTTCGAACTCCCCACTAGTAGAACAAAACTTTGATGAAGGATGGAATCGAATCAATATCTATCCCTGCTCGGGTATACATATATCCACGCCTTAAAAAAATAAAGTTCAGTTCTTTCCGAATAACAGTAAGGGAAATGGATAAAATAAATCATAAAAATTCAATTCTTCTACGCCGTATAGGTGAGTCTTATCATAAAAGAAGATTAAACTATCAGGAACTGCTGCAAGAGTAGGCACGCGGCCGGATGCTTATTTATAGACAATGGGTATAAGGAGAATGCCTAACAACGAATAGGAGAAGAAAATGGGCTCAAAACAAAAACCCCCCAAGAGATCAAGACTTTCATCGTAAAGCAAACCCAAAAAGAACCTCCATGTCAACCCATTGCCGTCCACATTTCTTCAAATACGCGTCCACAACCCCCTTTAAGGTCCCAAAACGTGACCGGTTCCACTCGACCATCGCGATAACCTTGTCCCGCTTCTCTGTATTAGTTTCCTTTTGAGCAGCCTCTTTTGCCTTGTCTACATCCCACAGTCGCGCAAAGTACAACAGTTGGTTATACAGTTGCTTATCCGTATATTCGAACCCCATTTGGCCGAGGCAGCCTTCCGCACGGCCGCGGGGTCCCAGACATCGACGACCGTACACACTCATCTGGCGCGTGCGATTGCCGCAGGAGGGGTCATCACAGACGAGCCAGCCTTCATAGTACTTGGATGTTTGAGCGCGTATCTGGGTTTCGAGTTGCGCAACTACAGATATAACTGAAAATGGTTTCCCGCAGGTTGAGTTGGGACATATGAGTCCGTTGGCAGTGCACATCTCTGTTGACAAGCACAGACCTTCGAAACAAGTTCGTTCGTGGCAGAATCGACAGCGAAGTGTCAGCCTGACGGCATCTTTGAAGCGGATAGAATCTGGGATTTGCGATTCGAGAGGGAATATTTCCATGTTCTGTTGATCGCGGGAGCTGGAAGTATTGATTTGGTACTTTTTGACATCAAGACCGAGGCATTCCGCGAGTCGCACCGCGTCAGTGCCTGGTATAGGGCCACAGAGTCGTTCAATTGGGGGGAATATTTGTTTGAGTAGGTAATATTCAACGTCGGGTTTGAGGCCGGAATCCGGTTTCATCACATCTTGCAATGTGTACGATCGCTTCGCAGGCGCTAAGGAAGACGTGTCAGAGTCTCCAGTGGTTACGATGTAGGCAATAACATCGTTTGGACGAACGGTCTTCCCTCGGGCTAGCTCTCTCAAGGCTACTTGTGCTGCGGGCATAGTCTCCTTGTTGGGATACTCGTTGGGGCGTTTTGACAATTTCTGGAACATGGTGTTAGTTGGATCTCAGTTTTCTACAGCACAGCGAGGTATTACAAACCATGTATATAACATATTTCTGCAAGGGGATTGAATATTCCTTTATTTTTTTCGTGATGTCGCGGAGGTAGTCGTGTACCTTGGTAAGAACTACATCTGAATCTTCACCGGACAAGATCTCATGCAGAAGTTTCGAAGAAACCTCCTTAGATAGAGCGCAGTACTCTCGTCTTTTCATGTCCAAGCCTTTGACTTCGAGTTGCTCGACATACTTGCCATCAACCTCAGTCATGTTAATAGCCGCATACTTCTTCTTTGCATGTAGAAGGAGGCGACGGAAGACATTATCAATGTCAATCTCGAGCAGCTGGTATCGTTCATTTACTAAACGTTTAAAGGTATTGCCAACTTTTAGTGCGTCCTCCATATTGTCCGCATTGGTGTTGATCATTACGGAGTCAGTATCACCGTAAATAACTTGCAGCTGGTTACTCTCGGCAAGCTCTTTTGTACTTCGAAGAATCTCGCGTCCTTTAAAGGTCGTAAGCATAGCAAGTGGTCGAGCGTAGAATCGAGACTGCGTGTAACCTAGACACCCGTACATAGAGTTGGCCGTGAGTTTTAATGCCATTTGCTTGGTGTCCCAAAGTGCAAGATCCTCAGGACTTGCGCGTTTGTCTTTCATGAGTTTCTTGACTTCACGTCGACGGTTGACAAGAGTTGCAATGAGTCGCGGGAGAATTCCCATAGATTGGGCCTTAGGAACCTCAGGAACATTTTCCTGATTTTCATTTTCGACCTAGAAAATTACCCATTAGCAATCATGTTTTTGAACGAGACAGGAAAGAATAACTCACAACTGATGTCCGGTCCACAGTTGTAAAACAGATGTTGAACTCTTGAATAATGCTGGGGTACAAGCTATTGAAATCCATGACAAGAATGTATTTGTCGTACAGGCCTTTCTCGGGCTCAAACACCAACCCACCCTTATATTTGTCCTTCTTTTTCTTGTCCGTTCCATCCTCATCTTCCTCATTCGTTTGTGACATCTGTTGCTGTTTACCTGCATACTTGTCAGGGCAGATGTACTTGTTCCGATAGAATTCATGCAACAAGATATACTCGTTCCGCTCAGCCCTGGTACCGCTTAAAGTCCTCGCCCACGAATTTCCTGCCAAGTTCGTGAGCACTTTAGTCAGGGGAAGCATTTGAAGCCTGAGAACGAGTGCAGCAATAAAATAAGTATCAGCTTCACAATGGTTGGTGTAATTCATCAGCCCCTCCTTTGAGGTTGCCCAGGATTTTAATGCTGCTTCATTATCGATGTCCCGGCGTAGATTGCCATCTCCAAGATACAATTGACACATCTCCGTTAGGCTCCACGATTGACATTTCAACATCAAAGACTATGGACGGTTAGCTAAAAGATAGATTTAAGAGAAATACGGGCAAAATTTACCTTCCCCATCTCATTGGCAATGTCACAAAGCAGTCTTCCAGCTACAAGTTTCCTTTCTGCAAAGAAGCTGGTACCTCGCGACAGGCTTTTTGGCCATTCACTTCTCTTCAACCTCCCAATGCGATGCCAACCAGGTGTCTTCTTTTCAGACAATCTACTCAGGAAAATGTTAAAATCAACCTCTTGTAGTTGATGACCCATAAGGACATCGGGGTCCATCTTCTCAAACAGAGCCATGAACTTGCTAAGGAGAAATTGCTCGCTTTTCTCCATCATCAATGTGCCGCGATGTTTCCGTGTTTCGGCTTCGAACCCAATCGGGTAATTATGACCAGAAGGCCTCATCACTGTAAAAGTCTTGCAAGGCAACTTTTCAGCGGGCGTAGTATCAGTAAGCAATACATTCTCGTAAACACGAGCGCTTGCAACTAAGATTTCTTGTTTGTTATCTTTCACATTTAGTTGCGTTCGGAATGCCAGGCTCATCAGCGTTAGTCGGGGGATTTCCAAGCTGTCGGAGTTTGGAGCCACCGTGATAAGCTTAGGCTCGGAGACCTGGCATTCTAATTTGCACCATGATGCCCCATTCACGGCAGTGAAGTCGGCATCTTCGAGCTTTAGCCAGCAAGGACCCATGATATTTTTCCAGAGCACAAACTGCTCGAAGAGTGCCGTATTAGTTCCGAAAACACGAGAGAAAGTCTCCCCCTTGACATCAAATGCGAGAGCGGGTTTATCATAAGAATACATGACTTTAAGATATTCCCCCTCCTTGGGAACGTCAGCGAGCTCGAATGCATATTTCCTTGTCGATACTTTACTCTTATGCGTGCCCGCCTTCGTCCGCGACATAAGGTCATCCACTTCGTTATAGACATCTTCCATGTCGATTTCCTCTTCCGTTTCACGGCCATGACGTACTCGGTATTTCCTGGGAAGAAAGTAAAGTTTTCGTAAGACATTGTCAATTTTAGCAAAGGCGCTAACGTAGGCCCCTGTTTTCTTATTTTTAACTTTTCCAAAGAGACATAGGCTGCCATTGACTTCGACATAATCTAGCCAGAAGAATAGGAGACTTCCGTTCTCCTCGATGGCGTCCTGGGCGGAAAGTTTACCAAATGTCTTAAAGTCAGTAGTTGCTGGACTGCTTAAAACGTTTAATTTGCTCGTGACATCGTTCCAGGACGAAGGATCGATGCCATCTGGATTAGCTCTAAGAGGAGAAGAAGTTGCAGGAGAAGGATATGTCGGCTCCTTGACTTTTGGAACCGGCCGTTTGCCCGTCATATTAATTCTAGCGCCATTTACATCGTGGTGCGCAGTCGTTTGTGTAACCGCCATTAATTCATCCTCTTCCTCCTCTTCTACCTTGATATTATTCTTGATTTTCCGATCAATGGCCCGTGCAACTGGAGACGATGGTGTTGGATCACTCATAAACACGTCGTCATCGTGTCCAGCATCCAACCACGTAGAATCATTCTCCGGATCCAATTCTGCTTTGGGAGCAATTAGTGGACTGGATGTGTCGTTTTCTTTTCTGTCCTTTGGTTGCTTGGAGGCCGAATCCTGAGAAGGAGGCGGTGATAAAATCCGAATTTTCCGCCGCGTCTCCGATTTCACTGTCTTTTTGGGAGGAAGACGAGAGGGTAGGGGCTTGGTGTCGACTTCTTCAAGGAGGCCCGCCATAAATGCTTCATCTTCAGCAGTGGCAACAGGCTAAAAGACACAATTAATAAATTAAATCTTAGCCCAGCCACCCTGTTAGCAATGAAGGATTTCTGTTGACATACCTTGGGTTTTGAGGCTTTGGACGCTGGGCCGGTGTTGAAGTATTTGCTAATACCATTGTTAATCTTTTCCTTCCTCTGTTGATCCTCCTCTCGTTTTCTTTTGGCAGCTTTGCCCGTCAATGGTAACTCATCGCCGTCGCTGTCACTGTAGTAGTGTTTCGAGTCGTTCCATTCTTCACGTCCATCGTCCGCATATCCTTCTCCAGTATCGTCAATCACGAAATCATCCTGGTCAAGACGCTTCCGCACAAGTTTCTTGTATCCGTCTTCATCGATTTCATCGTAAATGTTCCCTTCGTCTTTGACTTCGTAAGTTGCCAGGCGTTTCTTTCCGGCGGCTCTCAGTGCCTTCAATTCGGCGAGCTTCGCTCGAGCTGCGGCCATTGGGAAGAATAAAAGTTTTCAATGGTATTTGGAAACTGTCATTAAACGAGAAGAAGATATGAGAAAAGCATAAGACTTAGAATACTATGCTGTCACCATCGTATCGTCATAAACAGTTGCGAAGATATGAAGTTGGCTGAAGGCACGCCTCGGCACGCGAGGCCCTTTCTACGCGTGAATCTACACGCTAGCGCGCGTTCCAGTCTCCCCACTCCGGGCACATCAAACTACCAACAAAATTTCAATAAATGGGCATATATTCCAGAACCCGAGAGGTATGAAGAACACAAACATAGTCTTAGGATAGTTCTCAACAATTGCAAGTGTTTCGGCGACCGCGCTACGTTATTAAAAGGAATGCCTTGTATTCTAAAATTGTGAAAGAATATGAAAGAAAACGAGTGTAACAAACCAGGATCGGGTTGTTCAAAATACTTGGATTTCTAATTATTTTTGATTTGAGAGATTGGATTTAAAAACACGAAATCCTTGATATGTCCCATAGCCCGCTAAAAAGAAACCTTAAGTAGAAAAAACAACCCATGAAAAGAGACGTGCTCATCAAATAAAATTTATGCCCCAATTTTTATGTGTTTAGTTCATTTGCTTGATAAGAGCATTAATGTTCTCCTCACGGTTACCGACATCACCACCTTCAACGTAGTGCTTGAACTTGCGGGATCTGAAACCACCAGTGGGGTTGGAGAGTTTGAAGGGCCACAGGAAGTTGGAGGCCTGCTTGAAGTTGGGGCCGACCGTGTAGATCTCATGAATCAGATCCTCCATGCAAACGATGCCGTACTTTCCAAGGTTTTCCTCAATGATCTGATTGTCGGTGAGGGGAATACGCTGCTTGTTGACCTTTCCATATCCACGTTTGTAGATGAGTTCGCGGACACTTTTCAGGTTAGGATAACCGTAGGCAATGTAGGGGTTGACGATAGTAAGCATCTCCTGAGTGGCTTTGGTAAGACGGACGAAGACGCCGTTGTTGATCTGGAGGAGCCGAAGAAGCTGCAAAATCTTGCGGGGCTTGGGGGCAATCTTGTTGATACTGTGGTGGCCAAGTTAACTACTGGTTGGATACTAAGCAGTCCTCGGGTTGATATGGCGGGCTTACCCCTTGATACGGACAACGAAGACGAGCTTGTGTTCAGCGGGTACTTCGAAGTTGCCCTGCTGCTTGGCTAAACGTGCAAGACGGATCTTCTCGCGCTCGGCATCGCGGTACTCTTTGACGTACGACTCCGCGCGCTTGAAGATAACAGCACGCTTCTCCTTGTTGGCCTGTTGCAGAAACCCAAAGTTAGCACGAAAAATACCAAAGAAGTGGCTCTGGTAAGTGTTGCTGACTAAAGAGACGGATTCAGCCCCGAAAGATGGTTAACAAATCGACAACATCGACCGCTAGGTCTAGTCGCGAAGATTGGTATTTATCATCATATAAGTCCCATTTCCCTCGAACACACACAAAAAACAAAGAAAGATAAATAAATAAAAATATAGAATAAGGAATGTTGGTAGGGTTAAGAGGAGAAAACTCCTCAAGAACATACCTTTTTCCGCTTGATGAGCTCCGCGTTGGCCGCAGCTCTAGCCTGCTCCTGGCTCTTGCGCTTCTTCAGAAGCGTCTCAGGCACGAGGATTTGGTCCTTGGTTGGTACGGAGCTGATTTCCCAAAACAATTGGATTCAAGGTCAGTATAGTCTGTCCAGGACAAAAAGTACTTGGAATGAACCTCGTCGAGTGGAAGAACTGCAGCATATAGCGCCACATTCTCGGACTGAAGCTGTTGGGAAAGAAGAAAAACTCGACGGAATGTATTTGATCAGTGAGATACAGAGCTTGCGGGGGTTTTCAAACGCTATTACTACTAACTCCAGCGTCCGTCACACCTCGCAGAGTGAAGACATGGTGCTTTCGCAAATAGTTCCCCAGTCTGAAAATTTCTCATCTGACAAAACCCAAAGCCAATGGCTCCGGAAAAAATTGCTAGCCTAGCATTCATTCTCGCGATAGTTCCTCCGAGCAGGAAATAATATTTTGAGGTTGAGTAGCGGGGGCTAGCAATTGTTTTCAGGGAGAAGGCCGAGCCTTCAACCCCAATATCCCGACACACATTCTACCTCTATCGCCCGGTCAATTTGAAACGGAAGAGGTAAGGAAAGGCGTCAGGATTTGATCGAGCTGGCGCTGAGCATCAAAAACGCAGGGCAATTTTGACGTCTGGCGTCTCCAGCGAGAAGGACGAACTATATCTGAGCCTGCACACACGCACACGAATATCAGCGGAAAGGAAATGGGAGGGAAGCATACGTAGCCATGTCGAAGGAGGGACGTTTGTCGTCTGTTGGCGATTGGATTTGTCGTACCGATGGAGTCTGTCGAGGTTCAAAAAAGCGACAAAGCAGAGTTTGTGTGGGTGCGCATGTTTACGCTAGTAGATATTAAGTTAGTGCCACTCCCAGCAACTGAAGATTAGGGCTATTATGTCATCCTCTATAACGTCCCGTCTATCGCTCGAGAAGGTGCACGTAGGTCCAACACCAACGGCTATCTATTCTATATATCCTGTTCAAACAAAACATATGTCTACCCGTCGCGGCGTCGGCCTTGGAGCCTTCGTAAACCGCAACCAGTCAGCACAGTCATACGCCACCCACGGTGCCAACCTCCGCACCACCCACCTTACCTCCCTCCAGAATCAACTCTCCGTTTTCCAATCTCTTCTCCATTCCTTTGCCCTTGAGCACGCCTCAACCATTAAATCGAATCCGACCTTCCGCGCTGAGTTTGCGCGCATGTGTCATGCTATCGGGGTCGATCCTTTGGCAGCTAGCAACGTAAAGGGCAAAGGGAAGAAGGGTATTAGCATACCTGGTTTGGGTGAAGGGGGTAGTTTTTGGACTCAGATACTAGGCGGTGATGTGACTGATTTCTATTTTGAAGTTGCTGTGCGTGTTGTGGAACTTTGTCGAGAAACCAGGGGGGAGAACGGTGGACTTATTGGAGTTGAGGAATGCAGGGCGCGGGTGGGGAGGGGTAAGGCGATTGGCGGGGGTCTAGAGGTTTCTGAGTGAGTTTTAATCTTTTCTTGTAATCCATTCATTACCACTTAACGTTTGTGAAAGACTACGGTGAGCGTTGGGGGGGCTTGCAAATAGTATATATTCACATTGTATTGACTTGGACGGGGACCAGAGACGACATCCTTCGCGCAGTCAAGTCTCTCGAACCCCTTGGATCAGGATTCGCAATTATAAAAGTTGGCAGCAAACAATTCATCCGCTCAATACCCAAGGAGCTCAATACAGACCAAGCCACAGTACTTGAAGTGATTCAGATTCTTGGTTTCGTTACCGTCTCGATGCTGCAGCTTAATTTGAACTGGGAAAAGGCGAGGTCGCAAACCGTCATTGACGACCTTTTGGCTGATAGCTTGGTTTGGGTTGATACTCAGGGCGCGGAGAAAGAATATTGGTCGCCTCAGAATTTGCTTGATGATGGCGATTGAATTAAGCCGTGTCATGTGCACACGTTAGAACCGTCTTGCAAACAAAGACACTCAAACGCTGGAGGTCCTTTTGCTGTTTTCTCTAAACCCCCGGGAATATAACGGTCGACGATGGAGGGTGAACTTTAGCTTGATAGGGGATGGAGCATCAAAATCTGCTGCGAAAGTCTGCTACCGCGACCACGGCCCGTTTTCGAGGCAGTTGGGTTCACGCAAGAGGGCGGAGCGGCATGGTAATCGCACTTGTGCGTTTGGCGGCGATAACAGCCTCCCCCAACATCATTCAACAGGGGAACTAGGGCGCTTACGGGTGGAGGGGGAAGGAGGGGAATCGGTACCTACTCAGACGAAGACCAGGTATTATTTTCTCTGTTGAAACATGTACGAGATAGAGAATACACGATCTTCTATTTGCGGATATACAGTTTTCTCTACAAATGTGTTTATCTTATCCAATGAAACGGGGAGGCCGGTGCAGCCAGGCATCTTGTTGATTTTTAGTAAACCTAGAAACAATAGCAGTCAATTTACGCTGGAAGATACAAGATTAGTGGCCAATAAGCGTAGCCGCTACTCAACTTTAACCAAACACTTATGAATCCCTTGTAGGCTTTCCCGATGAAGCTCTGGAGCCCGATAGCGGTCTGCTCAGCAACAAAACATAGGCAAAACGCCTGCCTAGAATATCTAGGTTTAGAATTGACCACATAAACTCGACTCTATTTTATTTTTTGAAGCTACAGCACACAGCTAAACGAAAGCAAAAAGTAGTAGCCACCGTTGTAACGACATCAATATAAAATGAAAAATTAAAATCCGCAACGGAATAAGAGTCCAAGTGAAAGAAACATCAAAGGCATAGACGGGAAGAAAAAAATTGAAAAAAAAATTGAACATCGAAAATAATGGACATAGTCATATTCGTATAAATTGAAAAGTGGAAACCGAGCTGAAGGGAAAAAGAAAAGAAAAGAAAAACAAGCTATGCTTTGATCGCTCCTCCCAAAGCTCCACCACCGAATTGTTGCCCGCCGGGTCTCCGTGGCAATCCACCACCAGAACCTCCTCCACGACCAGCACCACCACGTCCACCGCGACCACCACTTCTTGCACCACGACCACCATGTCCCGAATCGCGCTGGAACGCATTGGCCATGCCCTGCGTCCGCTGTTCAAGGGTTTTCTCATTAGCCTCAAGCAGCGACATGGACTTGTCCGCCAACGTAACTATCTGGTTCTGAAGTCTGGACAGCTCAACGCCCTTGCGGAAGATGATAGCGTCATTGACCTGGTCGAGGGCGGCGGCCAGCTCTTCGTGCGATATCATACGGCTGACAATAGCGGCGATCTTCTTGGGTGACAGGTCGAACATGTCTGCGAGAGTGGAGATGGAGAGGGAGTCGTAGTACGGGGCGTAGGTGAAGAGGTAAGTACGCAGCCCCTCTTCCTGGATCTGCTCGCCGAGCATTGTCTTTATTTTTTCCGGTTGCGCCATCAGGTCCCAGATCTTGATGGAGTTTAGGGTTGCTGCGGCCTTCTTCCAATCGCCTGCAGCGAGCGCTTTGGCGCTCATGATGACACCGTCGCGAGTGTTTTCGGGTGGTCCATTAAAAACTTGGCGCTCGTTGTAGTCGAGCATGCGTCGGAAGGTCTTGGAGATGATGCGCCGCTTCAATTCGGGGGACGAGGAGGTTTGCGCCATCAGGGGAACTTCGAGGAACATGCTTGACGTGAGGTAGATGCACTCGAGCAGTTCCAGGTTGATGTGCATGTGGAAGGGAAGTTGGCGTTGGCGTTCGAGTTTCTCTTGTTCCGGGGATACGGACGAATAGCGCTGCATGATGATACCTTGAGCCAACAACTCCTTTTGTCTGCCACTGCCACAGACTTCGGAAAGAGTGTTTTGCGCTTCGTAGATTAGTCCTGCGCGGAACGCACAGAGACCGATCTGCACAAGTGTTCGGTTAAAGAGGATTTGGGTGCTGACATCAAAGTTGGAAATGTTTTCTGTGAGATGAGACATGAGCATTAGATCGCGGGCACGGTGGTATTGATCGTGGAGTGCAAGAAAGTATATCTGACACAACATAGCCCTGGCGCGGATAATACCATCGCTATGCGCGAAGAGGTAGTTGCAGAGAGTTTGAACAAGTGCAGGAACATCGGTGGTGCCGTTCTTGCGGGGAGTGATGTTCGAGTCAAGCTTCGCTGGGAGTGTTGTCCAAGTGTTCTCTTCAAGGATATTGACAACTTGAGATGGTTTGAAGTAAACATGCTCCAAGCGCCTCATCAACACTCTGTTCACGCTCTCTTGGCGGGCTTCAGTCTTCTCGGCCTTGTTCAGTATTTCAACGTAGAGCAACGTCCGTACAATATTGTTATACAGTGATTGCTCATCGCTGAGTCTTTCGATATATTCTGCGGTATGAGGATCGATGTGCTGAAGCGATCGAGTAAGTTCATCATCTAGCCGCTCCACGAAAGATACAACACTTCCAGGTACTTTGAGGGTTTCGCCAGGAGCAAGCTGAGGCTGTTTCTCATCATCTTCCCACTCTTCTGCACCTTCAGTGACAATGAACTCGGGGTGCTCTTCAAGGGTAGAAATCAGCGTTTCCAGTTCTTGTACGGCGAGTTTCCATTGTTCTGTGCTCATGTAGTTTGCGGTAGAGGAGGAGGTAAGATCGAATCGAGTAGAGATGAGAGTCAGCAGAACGCGGATGGACTGATACGGAGTCGTGGCAACCTCTTGTAACCTTTCCATAATTTTGATCTGCTCAAGACGGTCGGTGTTCTTCTTTCCTCTCGACTCGACGATAAGCCGTAGGTGCTTGAGGATGCTCTCGGGAGTATACTGCAACGTCCTTCCGCCGCGGCCAACAATCGCAAAACCCTCTTCATCACCACCCAACAGATCCTCCGGCCGTAAGGCGCGAGGTTTATCCTTCTTCTCAACAACCTCTTCTTCCTCTTCCTCAACCATGTAATCCTTCTTGTTCGCACGATATTTATCGATCTCCACAGCATATTCCTTGTTATTCTTTTTGATACGCTGTTTAACGGCATTAAAACCCTTAGCATTACTTGCGTTCATTTTCTTGGTCGATGATTTCTGCTCCGTGATGGTCTCGTTCATAAAATCCTCAAGATCGGCGATTGCTTTGATATAGATCTTAGGCGTAGATCCCGACTGAGCGATTTTCACAATCTGCCGATTAAGCTTATCGAACTCTGTTCGCACAGAAAAACGAAATTACATCATCCAAGTCAGCCCTTTGGTCCAAGCGTTTTATCATCGCAGACACCTGTTCCCGTTGCGGACTTTGATTCTAAGAGATAAACACGAAGGAAAAAGGAAATAAAAGGGGAACATACCGGTCGAAATTACCGCCCAATCGTTGATCTTCTCCGCATTCTCAATCAGCCGAATCGTCTGCTCGAGCTCCTCTAACCTCTTGTCCTTCGCACTCTTTACAATCGTAACTCGATCGTCATCGTCACTTTCGTCACTGTCATCTCCAGCAGCGCCAGCATCATGCTTGAAGAACTTGGAGGCACCACCTTCTCCTCCATCGGAGTCGCTGCTGCTCTCCTCATCCGAGGACTCTTCTTCGCTGGACGACTCCTCATCATCATCGGAAAGGTCTTGTCCCTCCTCGCGATCGCTGTAGAGTTCCTCCTCGTCCGAGGAGCTGCTGTCGCTATCGCTTCCGCCTCCGTGGAAAAATCGCGACATGGTTGGGAGCTTGCTCTCTTTCTCCTGTTTTGTCTCCTCGGTCAGTTGGGCTTGGGATTCTCGGGCCTTGTAACACTTGAGTCAGAGTATTACTTCGTAGTAAAGCGACTATAGACACGCGGAGAAGAAGAAGGTTAAGAAGGAGCAGAAGGGACTTCTATTTTCTCGCAGTCCTTGAAAGGTGTAGTTAGATTGAGCTGGCAGGCTGGCCTGGCTACAGAAATTTGCTGTGAAGGTTTGACTGACGATAATTTTAAGCGAGAGTCGCTAAACTTCATTCGGACAAGCGTTTTCCCAGGAAGGAGAATGCTTGCTCGACGAATTAAACGTCTTCTACCATAAATTGACATGGAGGAAGCTGGAAAACTATCCAACAATAATAGTGAGAACTATGAGGGTGAGTCACATATACAGAGAATAAATTTCTCGGAAATTACACCAAATATATTAATTTAGTGTAATTGCATAACAAAGGAAACGAAAGTTGGAAAGTGGAAGGTAAAAAGACAAGAGGTCAAATAGATCGAAAGAACACAGACTAGGTATGTTTATATATATATATCCCTCCCACTGATAGAAGAAAAGAAAGGAAAAGAAATCCCAACACGCCAACGCTATGCCCAAGGGAAAAAACAAATCAAAAAATCATGAATTCAAAGGAGTATGTGGGGAAAAAGGAAATAATAGCCCAAAAGTTGAAGGAGGGGAGGACGGGGGAAAGGAGAGAGGAAATTAGCAAATATAAAATTTAGGGAGCAATATAAGAGCAACAAAAGAGGGAGACAACCAGGGATATTAAACAACACGAATTAAGGGGCTGGTTGAGGGTCTTTTGAAAAAGCTTGACTGTCCAAAATATTCACAAATAGCGTGAGAGGCACAAGCAGAGAAGAGGCAGAGAGTTAGTTACCAGATGAGGGAAATGAAATCATCAACATCCACAAATTCGTAACCTTTATCCCCACATCCACCACACCCCCAAAGCCCGCTCGGAAGGTTTTCATCCGTATATGAGAGACAAAGAAAAGGAGAAGAAATAGCAACAAAATATAGAGGGGAAAGGCCAAGTTCCCGTTTTGTTCCGAAAGGCGTTAAAAAAACAAATCTCCGATTCCCCAAATTCAGCGTCATACCAATAATAGTTCCCTGGCTCGTGTCGGCGTAAGAAATAATCTTTTCCCCACCCCGACTTCCGCTTGAGCATTCGCATTTGCTCCAGCAAGAGCCTAAAAGAGATGAAGACCCTTGTTCTGTCCAAAAATGGGAGACCCCTTTTAACGATAATTCAAATTTATTTAAACCAGGGGTGAAAGTGGGAGCGAGAATAGGAGTCGCATTACTGCATTTCATATCTTTTTCAATGCAGGACGTCAGGAGTGCTGCAACATATAGATCTAGACAACAAGAGTCAGTCAAAGGTTGTAAACCGGGTTGAATGTTAGCGATTCCGCCGACCCGCCTCCTCCGCATTTGTTCCAGGAAACGATATTGCTCAGAGAAGCATGCAATACCGCGGGGGCAAATCGGAAGCGATCATATCGTCATCATATGCACACACGTACATATATATAATATATATATGTATTTATATTCAGGTGTATGTTTGTGTGTGGAATTATTCCGGCCCACCAATTCTTTCGTCGGCTCAATGCCACTGATTCTGGCTCATAAAGTTATCGCCCATTGCTCCATCTTCAAGTGTCCGGATGAAATCCCTATTATTGCGTCCATGGGTCCCAGTCCCACTAGCTCCAGTCCGGCTCCCCCTCCGGCGTCCAGCAGCGGCAGTAGAAGTATCAGCATAACCATCAGCTGGTGGTGGGTAGTATGCAGGGCTTGGCTGTAATCGAATTGGCGCGTTCGGATCAAGGTGGCTTGCGACTCGTTGGATCGACTGAGGTATCCCGCCTTGCTGTTGGTCCATAGTAGATGCTCGCTGCCGCCCAGCTCGAGTTGTAGCTTGAGCATAAAGACTTTGGGAAGCTGCAAATTGCTGCTGAGGCATATGGCTGGCTTGCTGTTGCATTATCGGCATTTGATGGCCGTATGCACCCGGCTGGGAAGGGTATGGTGGTGGTGCGCCTTGTTGATGAGGATTGTACATGTTGTTGTAAACCGGTGGGGGTTGTCCATGTGCGGATGGAGTGTAATGGTTATTCATCTGGAGAGCATACGACTGTGCTGCGGATTGAGCCTGAGCTTGCGCCTGAGCGGCACGTTGCTTACTGGCAGCTTCCGCTTGTTGTTGTTGCTGTACACCAGGCGCAATGGTCTTGTTCAACGCTGAGGACTTGAGGTTCATTGGGGGTACGAAAGGTTGGGTATATTTTTGTTGAGTGATGAAAGGGTGGAGTTTTGCTTGTTGTGGCGACCATCTCTCAAGAGGATTGATGTTCAAAAGACCTCGAACGAAATCAATAAATGCGACGCGGTTATTCATTTCTATCAAATGTGAGCAAAGATAGATAATTAAAGTGATAACTTCATCGAATAAATGTTGGGATAAGCTTACCTCGATCGATCTCCGCCTGCTTCATATTCTTTCTTGGCATCGAGTAACTACGAATGATTTCCGGTAGTGTCGTTGCCTGGAAATACTTTTTGCTTGGCTGCTCTTTCGTGTTGTGTTCGCGAGAGTACTGTTCCATGCTCTTAAGTCTGTAAGTTCGACGGCCAAACTCATCTTGCGTTTTCTCAAAAAATTCTCCTGATTGTTTGCCCATTTCAAGCATCCAATTCGGAGGCATTCCTAGCATTTCGGTGATCCGGGACACTTGGTTGTATTCAGAAGAACCAGGAAATAATGGAAGGCCCAGGAAAAGCTCAACAACAATACAACCCAAAGACCACATGTCAATGGCCGACGAATAGCTAGAGCAAGTTAGCATAGGTCGAAAATTGTTTCAGAAAAAGCTGCTACGTACGGTAGACCTAAGAGAACTTCGGGCGAGCGGTAAAATCTGGACTGGATGTACGTGTAAACAGTTTGTCTCTCGTCACATGCTGATCCGAAATCGATAATTTTTATTATCGGACTTTCGAGGCTGTTCGAGGAAAGGAAGAGAAGTCAGTAAATAGGGTGTGTAGAAATGGTTTGATGTGATGGGATGTACCTACTTTTTCAGCAGAATATTTTCAGGTTTTAGATCGCAATGTATTAGGCGGGCCTTATTTAAGAGCGACAGACCATTGAGTAATTGTTGTGCGAATACACGCACAAGGGTAGTGCTGAGGCCGCGGAATTGATTCTGTTTGATCAGTTCGTACAAATTCACACTGAGCAACTCAAAGACTAAACAAAGATGTTGTCGATGGATAAAGGTATCCCTTAGGCGGAGCAAGTGATGATCATCGTTTTTGTCAAGTTTGCTGTTGATCTAGACCGGATATGATGTTAACAATGTTTTCAACAGTGTGACGAGGGTGCTGGACATACCAGATCCAAAACCGACACCTCCATCATACTTTGATTGAAGTAGGCAGTTCTATTTTTGACAACTTTGACCGCCACAACCTCCTGAGTTTTTAGGTTTTGACATTTCACAACTTGGCCGAACGTCCCTTGACCTAAAACATCCAGAATAAGGTACCGATTCCTTGGAGAACGTTAGTACATGCTCCACACTTGCAACTACAGCCTCCACTCTACATGGTGGAGAAAATGGAGACAAGGATGGCCATACTTATGATTTGCTTCCTCACTTCCGAGAATATCGTTGACATACAGAATATAGTCGCTGTCATCGTTATCATAACCATCGTTTTTGACGCCTTTACTTGGTTTTGTAAGCACGCGGCGAGGATTCCTCGAAGACTCATACTTGAACGATGGATTACATATTCGATAAGTCGACGGTAAGTGCGTAGTCAAGGCTTGCAAGGGCTACCGAAAGTGTTAGTCTTGGAGGATCTTGGTTTTGGGAATAGACTTTACAAGGCAAGGAATGAGATAACGTACACTGATGAATCCACCTTCGGGATTAGCACGTCGAAATGCAGGTTGGGCATTTATCCTTGGTTTCAGCTCCTGTGTCGATTTGACCTTCACGAACTTGGGTACCGGCCCCCTCTGGTGTTGTTGCTGTGGCAGTAGGATATTATGCAGTGGTGCTTGGCCTCTAGGTTTTACGCCCTGTCCAAAGGCCGGGTTGGTCTGAGGAGCTGTAGAATGGGGATAGAACTGGTCCGGACCCATTTCCGCAGGCTGTAGATTAGGCAAACGGGGTTGCTGACGGGAGGTGCCACCGGTTGCTGCTTTTACAATGCCATAAGTACATAACTTAATTGAAACAAGAAGAAAGAAAAACAATAGGTGTCAAGAGGAGAGCCACCTACATGGCGAAGATTGGTAGTTCTGAGGCGGCGAGGAATATGTATTGGCTCTCGTAGGTGACGGCCGAGAGCTCGATGACCCAGCTGGAGGAAAAGTGTATGGGTTATGAGAGGTATTGGGACTAGCGGTGTAAGACTGGGTAGGAGAAATAACGTTCATGGGAGAATATCTGCGCGCAGCCGTGGATTCTTCACTCGATAGAAACTGTGACGAGCCACGTTGATGACTCGGTTTGGCAGCGTATTTCGCACGGTTATAAGGATCGGCGTCTTCCATGGTGACATCCTGATCTGTGAACTCGCCAGCGAGAGGGGTTGGAGACGAGGTCATGGATACCGTCTTCGACATCGAATTACCAGATGGCACTTTGGGCACTGTTCCTGGAGTCTGATATGGTTCGTACGTGTATCCCATAGGAGCTTGATTTTGCTGCTGGTGCTGATGCTGCTGGGGTTGTCCTCCACTACCAGCACTTGTAGCCGGGTATTTCTGTGTTTGTGGGGGATGATCCCCAAGACCATTGTTAAACTGACCTGGACGGCCAGAAGTGGCATCAGCATAGGCCTGCCACTGCGGGTCCATGATGAAATAACTCGCGAAACTGAGCTGCGATTTGGGGAATTTCACAACCCAGAAGCGGTGGACGAGGGAATCAGTGTGGACACTGCTGAGATCGGTCGTTGTGGAGTTTCTGATGGCTGTGCTTTGATGTCAATGATAGTCGAAGCGAACACATCGCAGCACCGCAACAAGTAGGTCAGCGGATGGAGGTAAAAGCAAGCACGTACTGGCAAAGCAAACGATAGAAAGCTGCTTGACGCAACAGCAAGAGAGTGGATGCTAGGTAGAATATACAGCGCAACGGTTCATGTTCGGTTGACTGTTGGGTTGGGCGTTGGGCTGAACTGATAGTAGAGTCGCAATTGGTTCGCAGTCATCACCCAAGATCCATGCAGAAGGCGAGTAACCCCAACGTTCGAAGGAAAAAATCGATCCTTAGTGGGTCTAAGGAAAGGTGGGGGAGATGAAGATAACTGTATATCTCGTGGGCAAGGGGCGAGGAGCGAGAAATGGCAACGATGGTGTGTCGTTTGCAGGAGAGGCGCAGGAGATAGAGAGGGAGGGGAAGTCAGGCAACCCGAAACCGCACCTCAGCAACTCGATGAACAAGTTCTCAAGACACAATCGACCACCGGCACAGAGACAGGCGACGGGGGATTGGCTGGGCGAGGGTAGAAGGGATGGGGTTGACGAAGTAAGAGAGTTGTGGTGAGGGATGGTGGGAGGGAAGATGAGGAAGCCAAGCCAAGAGCGGCGGCGAGCGAGAACTGGAAGGATCACCGCCCGCTGCTGATTGATGTTATTTTCCAACTACTCCGTAGTTACTCAAGAAACGTTATGCAAGCCTTGACGCTGCAGAGTATAAATATCTTTGACAGAATGCAAAAGGAGTGAGATGAACAATCCTCTTATTCCTCTTCCATTATTTCAAATTACTTTGTTAATTCCATTCATGTGAGGCAGTATACGCAGCGTACAGCACATGCTTCTTACTTCATGCACCACATGCGGATAGCATTATTGTCCCAAGGTTACGCAACAATGCTTCTGCTGAAGAGGTGAAGAAAGAGGAGAGTTGGAAAAGGTCATCCATCCCGCAATGTGTTTTCCTACTATATCTACATGGTTGCCCAAGACAGCCGAAGTAGGAGGCTTAGATCTTTGTGCCTCCACATCAAGAATGGGAGTATAAGACTATGGCCTCAAAATTGCGCAGAAGAAAAAGTGAGAGCATGCCCATCTGTGCGAGTTTTAGTATGAAGGTGAAACCGGCAAGCCAGACTCACCCATTTGCATCCGCATATTTCGGGGTTTAAGTGGGCATTGTTGTTTGCATTTGAAGGGGGGAAGGGTGAAATGGCCAAGGGACATGTGCATCAACTTCAGGGTTAGATGGTTTTTACGCAGACCGCTTTTAAATTCTCGCTCGGAAATGCTCAATGGCCCATCGCCTGTGGGCTCATTCCTACTGGTTGTACGGAAGTAGTTTGTCGTCAGATAATTTCTAATCAAGGAGGTTACTATATCAGATCTGCCACCAGCCTCCTCTTCCTATCACTCCTTTCAGAACATGCACAGATGAAACGGCTGTTGTATATCATATTTTCATATGGAGTACTCTTACTCTTATTGCTGGCAAAATAAGAAAGATAGTACATTTCCACATCATGTTCAAGACTCTCCACCATCTGACTGGGATTAGTCCAGCCTCTTTTTGAGGCTTCTCGGTTGCCCTTTCATGAATCGAATCGCTGTTTGCCACTGTGACCAGAACAGCCAAACTCCCTTGAGATAGTCTTCAATCCATATTCCGCTCTGATCTTGTTGTCCCTCCCGCCAAACTGCCATGCGAGTTCCAGAACTTGGTGACTAACAAAGTTCGGACCATGAAGAGTCTTGGCATAAATCTCGCGCCAAGAATGCGGCTCTTGCCCTGTCGAGTCATCGGCTCTGAACACGGGAAGACCACCGCAGCGTTACCCGGGTATGACGAGCTGAGGACGGAACCAGACTGGTAATCGGTCGGAGGACCGGGTGCGACTGTTATTCTTCATGGTCTTTGCAGCCTGCTAGGATGTGCTAAGACGTGAAGCGTATGTTGGATGCCTGCTCGAAATTGAACTTTACCCAGGCTGAGCCAGCGATGTCGAGATGAAGAACTGACAACATTTTTGTGGTCTCTTCCATAGTAATCTACTCACTTTGCCTTCCTTTCCGAAGAAAACTCGTAAACGCCTTGGCCGCTCTCATCTAGATATCACGGACGTTATTGAGCAAAAAATTGGCTAGATACACGCGGATGGCGCAGAAGCGGTCACACTTAAATCCCCTTCCAATATCTATATAGATGCCTCTGCAGTTTGGAGCCTCTTGAGCAAAGAAGCCTATCTCATAATATGGACCAAAGCCAGAATGCAGACACGCAAGGCGTGGCGCATGCGGTCGAAGACACCCAAGCTAGTGGCCAGGAAGAAGAGCACGATGTAAAGCCATCCATACCGGAAACCTCTCAGTCGACTGTGGTTCCTGATGCGGAAGAAAGCCGATTGAGAGAGCTCCAGGCGGACGTTCGAAACCAAGATGATTTGGAAAGAGATATCGGCCGCCAGGTACGTGCTGTTCCATTACATTACATATTGTTTAATTTCTATGAGCATATCGATTCAAATGGAAGAACCATTCTCACCTTTTGATAACCCGAATCAGGCGGACAAGCTTCTCATCGAGCAAGCGGATGAAAGGGACCACAAAAGGCTGGAACGTACACTTCTAGAGAAATCGTATGTGAAGCTGTCCCCTCGCCACCCACTACATGCCATACCTCGAACATTGCAACTGACAATGGCGATCTTGATTATTACAGGAAATTAGAATCGCAAATCTTGAGATTACACCAGCGACTCTCCCAACCGGTAGGTACAGCCGTGCGGGTTCGCACAACTGCAGAGATAGAGAACCTAGAATCACGGATATCATCACTCGACGCCGATGCCGGGCAGATCCAACAACGTATCGATGAGAGGCACCAAGCTCTCGAGGAGGCGGGCCAGGTGTCTGGGTCCGGAAGACTGCCAAATGAGTCTCGAAGAGATTATCTGATACGGACGGGCAAAATCACACCGTTCTCGAAAATGGGAGGAGGGTTTGGGGGCTCCAGCACAGCCACACTAACGGAAGCCTTGATCGATGCGGAGGATGAACGAGAGCAGGAGCTTGCGTTGCAAGAATCAGCGTCTTATCGCGAACCTTCCCATCGCAACCTGCAGCGTCCAGGATTCGATTACGATGAGACGAGAGCGGAAAGTGATTCCCCTGATCTCTCCCTCTCGCGTCCGCAGAAGCGTCGGAAAAGAGTATCGCATGCCCAGTTGAGTGCTGAAAGGGGCGACGAGGGTGTGGGCGTATCTCATCCTTCATCAAGACTATCAACCCCGACGTCTGATGCGGAATATGTTGACTCTGGAGTCTTCTTCGGGTCCGGAGAAGAAAGCTTATCGGATGAGTGGGATTTAGCCTCTGACACATCACGGGGGAAATCACGAAAGAGGCGGCCTAAAAAATCCAGAAAGAAGGCCGCAGAGAAGGTCGCAGAGGATTTCGAGGGTGTGGATGACGGCGATGAGATGGTTTATCAATCTCGACTGGAAGATTGGGTACATAGGAGGTCGGCAGCACGGAAGCGTACCCCGAATGAGGGTGATACTCAAACTGCGGATGCGGCTGATTCGACGCGTGGGGCCATTGAAGGGGACAGTACCCTTGTGGAAGATGAGAAGGAATGGTTCCTGCCTCATCCAAAAGTCCCTGACAAAGTGATAGATGGTGGTTTTCGTATCCCGGGAGATATCTATCCATATTTATTCGACTATCAGAAAACGGGAGTCCAATGGCTTTGGGAGCTCTACCAACAGAAGGTAGGGGGAATAATCGGTGATGAAATGGGCCTTGGTAAAACAATCCAAGTCATTGCCTTCCTGGCTGGGCTGCACCATAGCAAGAAGTTGACCAAGTCTGTCATTGTTGTCTGCCCCCCAACCGTCATGAAACAGTGGGTAAACGAATTTCATCGATGGTGGGCCCCGTTCCGAGTGTCAATTTTACACAGTTCAGGGAGTGGTATGGTGAATTTACGAAGCGAGAGCTTTGCGGATGCACGTCTGGAATCCCAGCTATGGGAGCCAGATCAGCCTCGCAGACTCCCAAAGGAACAAAAGGCGGCGAAACGGATTTTAAAACGGGTCCTGGAGGAAGGACATGTGCTTGTGACCACTTATTCCGGGTTGCAAACCTACCGTTCCCTGTTAATTCCAGTTGATTGGGGCTGCGCGATTCTTGACGAGGGACACAAGATCCGGAATCCAGACACGGCTATTACGATCCACTGCAAGGAATTACGCACCGCACATCGCCTCATTCTCTCCGGAACGCCCATGCAGAACAACCTAACTGAGCTTTGGTCGTTGTTTGACTTCGCCTTCCCCATGCGACTGGGCACGCTGGTCAATTTCCGTAACCAGTTCGAATTTCCAATTCGTACGGGGGGGTATGCCAATGCATCAAATCTGCAGGTGCAAACTGCGGCCAAATGCGCAGAAACGCTCAAAGATGCCATCAGCCCTTATCTGCTTCAGCGGTTTAAGATTGACGTCGCTGCCGACCTTCCCAAGAAGAGCGAACAGGTGCTCTTCTGTAAATTGACGAAATTGCAAAGATCGGCGTACGAAGCGTTTTTGGGATCTAATGAGATGTCATCGATCCTCCGAGGTCGCCGAGAGGCTCTGTACGGCATTGACATGCTCCGCAAGATTTGCAATCACCCTGATCTCCCTGAGCACAAGGTGTTATCTAAAAAGCCAAGCTATAACTACGGAAGTGCCTCCAAGTCCGGAAAAATGCAGGTCGTCAAGTCGTTATTGGAGCTGTGGAGGGATACAGGTCACAAAACTCTCCTATTCACTCAACATCGAATCATGCTAGACATTCTTGAACGATTCATAATATCGATGGGTGGGTTCAAATACCAAAGGATGGACGGAAACACGCCGATTAAATTTCGGCAAAAAATGGTCGATGAGTTTAATAATAATCCAGATATACATGTTTTCCTCCTGACCACCAAAGTTGGTGGTCTCGGGGTGAATTTGACCGGGGCGGATCGGGTGATCATCTATGACCCGGACTGGAACCCTTCGACTGATGTCCAAGCCCGCGAGAGAGCTTGGAGATTGGGCCAAAAACGGGAGGTCACCATATACAGGCTTATGACAGCGGGGACCATTGAAGAGAAAATCTACCATCGCCAAATCTTCAAGCAGTTCTTGACCAATAAGATCCTGAAGGACCCAAAACAGCGGCAGACGTTCCAGATGAGTGATTTGCACGATCTGTTTACCCTTGGGAACGATGGGCGGACGGAGACGGAGACGATCGAGTTGTTCAAAAACGTGGAGGTCACGTTTCAAGAATCTAAGGGCGCTCAAATCGCAAGCCCCGAAGGTACAACAAACCCAGCCGCGGAAGCAAGCGTTACCGGCCCAGACCGTGAAGAACAAGAAAAGATTAGCCGCGTCACAGGCGTGTCTTCCCTGGAACGTTTCCACGAGGCTCCCGAAACTCCAAATGCTTCCAAAACCGATGGCGCAAGAGCGCCCAACTCAGAAGCGCGATTGATGGAAGGCATATTTGCCCGATCCGGTGTGCACTCCGCGCTCGAGCACGAGCAGATCATCAATGGCAAACGAGTCATAAAGGCAGACCCTAAAATCATCGAGGCCGAGGCTAAAAAAGTAGCAGCTGAGGCCGCCAGGGAGCTTCTCAGGGCAGGGGAACTTGCCAAATCCATCCCGGTTGGCACACCTACCTGGACCGGCCAGTTCGGCGTCGCAGGAAGGCCCGAGGACACGATGCAGCCGCCGCGTGGAACCGTTGCGTCTCCACTCCCATTCGGGCGCGGCAGCGCCATACGCAGAGCCACCGGCGGCCCGTCGTCTGCCAGCCTCCTTGCCAATCTCACGAATCGCACCGTCGGAGATGGTGGGAGCGGCTGGAGCAACAGCAGCCATGCATCAGGCACCAACACCCCTCGTTCTGGTAGTACCCCGGGAGGCGCAATCGACGGCGGTAGCCATCTCGGAAGCAGTGGCGGTAGCAGTAGCAGTCAACCGCGCGGCAAGGACTTTCTGAAGATGATCCGCGATTATATCATGGCGCAGGGAGGGTCGGTGCGCACGCAGAATCTCATCGATCATTTTAATCGGTTCTGCGACACGCCGCGCGCAACGATGGAATTCAAGGAGATGCTGCGGACCATTGCTGTTTTGGAGAAGACCGGGGGGAGGGCGAGGGGAAAGTGGGTGCTTCGACCGGAGTATGCGACGGGACATGATCCTACGGGATTTTTGTAAATAATAGCATCCGACTACAACATATATACCATGAACTCTAGTTGCGGGAAGCCATTTAATCTTCTTGTCTGACATGGGAGGAGAGGGTGTAACGATAACCAACCAGATCGTCTAGAACCTGATTTAGCAGCCAAAAAATACAGTTAGTTAACTAGTTACTTTCCAGGTTGTTTATATGATAAGCACCTTAATTTTTAATGTTTACATAGCACAGCAACGCGCCAGCGATCGGAACAACGAACCAAACACGCGAAAACAGCAGCGGCGACAAATGATAGAAGCTGATATCTGATATGCAAAGCCCCCATGCACTCTCCGGGGGCACCGCCATTGCAGTGCCAGCAGCAGCTCGCGATGGATGCCCAAAGGCGCCTTTGACTGAAGCCAACAAATATCCCAGCCAGGGGGGTCTGTCTCACCCGCCTCATCACGTGATGCCCGCCTTGTCACACCACCCATGTCTGGATTTGTGAGCTTCAATGCTCCTGGAGGCCTGCTGTGTCCAGGTCTGTTTATTTGTTTGATTGTTTTTTGGTTTTTGGAAATTGGAAATTGGAAATAAGAGGAGGTATTCGAGCTTGCTTTTCCTTTGTCTTTTTCCTTTCCATTCCCAAGCCCCCGGGCCCCAGCTCCCCCAGCTCCAAAAATATCCCTTAACCAAACCAGTTAAAAAAGCTAGTTAAACCAAACGAGAGCTGGCTGGAACCCCGTGCAGGGATTACGTAAGGCGCCCCTCGATCTCGATCCGGCCTTGTTTCTCCCGCGTAAGACAACGACAAATCCTTCCCTTCCATCCCTGCTCCACGCCTTGCAG
The DNA here is from genome assembly GCF_000149585.1 of Histoplasma mississippiense. Classification (NCBI taxonomy): domain Eukaryota; kingdom Fungi; phylum Ascomycota; class Eurotiomycetes; order Onygenales; family Ajellomycetaceae; genus Histoplasma; species Histoplasma mississippiense. Next base: position 474,444 of record NW_001813971.1, on the reverse strand, counting down.
TCTTCCTTCGCTCCTCCACGCCCGCCATCCTCCTCCTCGTCCTCTCGCTATCCAGCACCGTCGTCTCTCGCTAACCGTCGATTCGAGTTCTGTGCTTCTGGCCGTTTGGATATGAACAGCGTCTCCCTCTCGCCACTGTTGCTCTATCTTTAAACGCTGCACTGCTGGGCCACTCCATTCGCTATTTTTTTCTCCGCCTACCTTGTCTTTTCTTCTTCTTTTTTTTCCCTTTTTAACTCTTTTTTTGGAGCGAGAGTGGAACCATCTCTTCTTCCCTTCTTCCCGGTTGGAGCCTTTGAGAATATTATCTTTTTAATACACTTCTCATGCCCGCTGACGCCTGAATTTTTTTTTGACCTCAACAACAAAAGCATCCACACTCGCTTCGAGCTGCCAACACAAATCGTCTCGTTCGCTTATCCTCCTCCTCCTCCTCCCGCTGATTCGAAACGCCCGTTTTCCTCTCTAAGAATCGAATGAAAGAAGAGAAGGGAGAATAAAAACAAGGCACGCAACAGGATGTTTACCGCTGCCACTGGATTCTGACGACTCATCGATTTACTCTGCTTCGGATAACGAACGTCCTCACGCGATTGTTTCAAGAAGAAGTCTTTTTCACACCTCTTCTTTTTCTCTTCTTCTTCTTCTTCTTCTTGGTTTTGGTTTTGGTTTATTGTTTGGGATATTAGGTTGCTGGACGGGACGATACATCCTTGTTTTTTTTTTTTTTTTTTTCCTTCTTTTTTTTCCCCTTCCTTCGGTCGGGTCTGCATTTGTTGAGTTGGCTTTTCGGTGTTCTAGAAAGGCTCCAAGCGCTCAAGTCAATATGCGGACCGTCAGCCACATCTTCATTCTTTGTTCGTTTATTCTGCTGGTGTCGTATGTGGGAGCCTCGCAGGGGGATGGTAGACACGGTGTCGCACAGCCAATTGGCTTAGCACGGCGGCAAGATCATG
>NW_001813971.1:390988-468488 GCF_000149585.1 Histoplasma mississippiense | reverse complement strand
GGGTTCGTCTCTCCTCCCTGTAAATATTGGGAATGGCCCAGAGGCGCGGAGAGTGGTTCTGGCGAATGCGGGGGTGGCACCGGAGACTATCCGTATCCAACCGTAGGTGATCTGTGCAGGTTTCTGCCACGTGGATATCATTGTTGTTGTTGTTGATGTCGTTGTTATTGACTAAGGAGGGGTCCTATTTGTGTTAAGAAAAAGATAAAAAAAATCCGTTACGTTAGAATGCAAGTCATCAGAATGTGCGGTTAAGTCGTAAGAAGAGGCAAGAAGGAAGAAGCCCAGAAGGACGGAGCGAAAAGACCACCCACACACATACACAAAAACCGGAATCGTCATTGCATGTCAAAAAAACATGCATACAATACCAAAAAAAAAAAAAAAAAATAATAAAAATAAAAATAAAAATAAAAATAAAAATTGAAAAGAAAAGAAAAGAAAAGAAAAGAAAAATAGAAAAGGAGAAGGCCTCCCTTTTGTGTTCCGTAGTATCCGTGAACAGTTTTTATGGTCTATTCCGATATTCATGACACATGAGAACTCGAAGAAAAAAAACCGATCCCGAAACGCGAAGAAAAAGCACGAATCAAAAACTCCCATCCAGCCCACGCCTGAGTGGAGGTCATAATCGTGTTTAATTATTCCTGCCCATCCTATCTATTAGTGCCGCTCGCCAACGTCGGACGTATATTCTGTAGTCGTGGCGTTGGTAATGGGGATGAGAGGTGGCTTCTTGGGTGATGGTGCCGCATCCTCAGAACCGTGCTGGCGCCTCCTATCACGAGCTTCACTGTCGTAATCGTTATCATCACCAGGACTGTCTCCCTCGTCTTCGTCGCCTTCGTCGTCAGTGATCGCCGGGCTCTCGATACGTTGATTCTTTAAGGTGGAAGAGAAGTTAGGGGTAGCGAACTCCGAATTGGGAAGGCTCAAACTGCGTGTGCCCTCGCTCGTGTCATCTTTGTCGTCCGTGCTTCTGGTAGATGCGGTGTCTCTGGAAAATGATAGCCGTGGGTCGCGGCTTGTATTGGGGATTGCGAGACTTCCCCCCATATCCTGTTCCCCGATCGCTTGAGCCACCGCGGCTTCCTCTTCTGGTTGCTTCGTGGCGATGCTATCAGAGTTACGTGCCTTGTCGAACACTCGGCCGCTCTTCATGTCGTTCAATCGAAGAATGTGGTTGTATCGGTGCCGCGTCGGATTGCCAAGACGTTTCTGTTTCTTCTTTTCGCGCTTTGTGGAGGAGCGGACGACAATGACCGGGATGGGCGACTGTTGAAGACAATATTTCGACACTGAGCCCGGAAGAAGGCCTTGCATCCCACCCAGGCTGCGTCCACGCGTTCCGACAATAAGCGCCGAGGGCTCGTAAATTTGAATCTTAAAATATAGTATGGGGTTAGAAAATGGAACATGGACGTAGAAGAATATAAACCGACACACGTACCATTCGTTGGATTATTTCCTGCACTTTTCCCACGGCGAACTCCAGCACCAAGCTAATCGTTTTTTCATCATGGGAATTCTTCGCAATAACTTGATCCAAGAGCTTTTGGGCCTCTTGCCGGTATCTCCTTTCTTCCATGCTTGCATCACTCGCGATCTTCGAATCCTTCTCGACGACTCTTAGACAGACAATTTCATCGCCATCGTCAACGAGTTCGTCGATCAGCCATTCAAGTGCAAAATCAGAATAATCATTCTGATCAGTACCACAGAGGAAAGTTCGGCTCCGCCGTGTGGGGTGGTAATCTCTGTGTTTGTAATTGAGTGTTAATGAGAAATCAGTGGCGTCACGGTTATCAAAGGTATCGAATGAGACCCCGCGATTATAGGCACTGACGTCGTGAGAAGTTAGCGTAGTGTCAGGGTGATATTCCTCATGCCTATCAGAGTGGGGTGGATTCATATTGCAAGAATTATCATATGTGATTTGTAAATGATGAATGGGGAGTTGTATTGGTGACACGCTACAGCCGCTTCTGGGCTTTATGAACCGGCAATCGGCATTGAGAGCCAGAAGGCGCAGTCACATCCTTGAGTTGCAGGGTGGGGGCACGCTCGGCGCAAGCGAATTAAGATGCGAAGGGGGGCAAAAGTGTAAAACAACCTGGGGCAATAAGCAAGAAGGGAACCGGCTCCAGCCACATCCTACAAGCCACATCGAGCAATTGAAGAGTTGGTAACGTCATTCAAAGGCGGTGCGCGGAAGAACCAAGTAGATTTTTTTTGAAGTGGATGATGAACAGACAACCGAAGTTACGAAAAAAGATGAACAACGAACCTTGGTGGAGGGGGGGATGGCATTCTGCCGATATGGCTGATCAAAGTTCCCCTTGTGGCACCAATTCGTTTTTTTGATAATTCAGCTGCAGCTGCCTCCATGTTGAACTGAATCGATTGCCGCCGTGGTGGAACGTCAGTCAGCATGGCGGTCGAGCCGCCCAAGGTGAAGACACTCGCATCATCTCTGTGCGATGAAGCTGTCTCGTCAGATCCCAAAGCAGACGAACTGCTGTCAGCCCAAGTGTTTGTAGATGCCGACTCGGACATTTGAATCTGAGAATCAAACACCGAGGTACCGTTTTTTTTTTTTTTTTTTTTTTTTTTTTTTTTTTTTTTTTTTAACAATGAACTTCAGGAGGATCGATATAACGGTGCAAAATCGTAAATCGGGGGTGTCTATGATGGTATAGCGGGATATGGAAGGAAAAAATAGACGGCCAAAAATCAAACCCCACACGCAGACGCAAACGTAAACGTAGTCGAAGAGATTTTTCTGTTGGCTTCTTTTCCGATCTGGGATATCCACCAACTGAGTTTGCTTAGAATTAGGTTGTACGCAGAGGAAATTTCCGGCGGTCAAGAGCTGATGAGAAAAAGCCAACAACACGGGATAGAAATGTCTAAGAGACGATGTCAGTTCAACAGGGGGCGGGGTTAAAAGAGCACAGAGCTAGCGGCAGGCGTATACTCAGGCGCAATCTAGACAAATCCTCACCACCAGCAAGGCCACCTGCGTAAAACACATCCTGGGAAGAGAGAGGGGTAAGGAAGGAGCGAAGAGGAAAGAATGAATGTATATATATATATATATATATATATATATACACCGCTTACAGGATAAGTTTCCGCGCCTGGGTGTGGTAGGTATGGCTATTAGTTGGCGATAGCCTTTCGGTACGAGTTGTTGTCTTGTTAAAATAGTGATGAGGTGAGGGTATGAAGATCAAGCAGTAGAGGAACAGCTGGGTGTCAGGCACCGTGGAGCTCCTTTAAGACTTGGAGAAGAATGATTGAGACACAGGCTGTCATTGTCCAGAGAGGTGGCCGGGTGAAGGGTGATGTCTCTAATTCACTGGGTGGAAGGCCGGTTGTGTTGTGCGCAGGGCTTCATTCATAAAACAGGTCGGTCAAGAAGGCGAAGAGGAGACGTGAGAGGAGAAACGTGGGGGAGGACAGGAGGGGTAGCTCCGTAAAATTGGGGAGGAAGAAGAAGGAATAGAAGAGAGGGGATGGAAACCGATTGCGTATCAGGGAGAGTGGAGGGAATGGGGAATTAGCACGAGAATATCATAACTCTCCACCTAGCCACTACTGAGATGGAATGACGGAGATGGATGATAGCCGATACGGGCGGAGTGGCTGGAAAGAAGAAGAGGAAAGACAGAGGATGAGGGTGAGGATACGGATGAAGATGAAGATGAAGATGCGGATGAAGATGCGTCGGGTGGGATGTTTTGAGGCTGAACAGCACCCCAAGCCGCCAAGCGCGAAGCCCACCGCCGCCAAGCCCCGGCGCTTCTTTTGTGCAATAGCCAGCCGTCCTTCCCGCCTTTAGTCAGCCGCCCCGGCCAAGCTCCTCCGCTGCCTTGGCGGGGATAGGGATATGCCATTCCTTCTCCTGTAAAGCTATATATAGTCCACCACGGGGACCCCGCGAGAGGACCGGAGCGCGAGGATGGTATACTAGTATGTATGCGTCGCGGGACCAACGCATTTCACATCTTTCTCCTATCTGAAGTTATGCAGTTCTACTGGTAACCCCGTTCGTAGTATGTTCTCCAGCTCGCCCGCTCACTTCTTCAATCTGGCCCGCCGATCCCGCTGTCCTGCCCAGGGTTGACAGGACGAAAACAAATCAATAAAATAAATACATCAATTGTTAGCATCCCTATCGCCCGCTAGAAGGCTACATGACCACGCCCTCTTAACCTTGGAAGCAGCGCTGCGCCCGCTACAGTAGTGCAGGTTCTGTGTAATGAGTCCACTCCGTACTGTCAATCAACAGACTCAGCACAGATAAACTAGTTACAACGAACCCAACCTTCTACCTCCATCATCAATGAAAAAAAAAAAAAAAAAAAAAAAAAAAAAAAAAAAAAAACCCATTTAAAACATAAAAAAAACCAACAAACTAAACAAACAAACAAATAAAACTCCATCATCCTCAGGTCCAAGAACACAACCCCAATTGCTACACCGCACCCCGTCGGCGAGTGAGAAGCGAGCATAAGCGGGACATCTCCTCCGTTCCCAAAAGATCAGGACTAGGTACTCCGTAGTAGGCACCTTTTCATCCAGCAGGTTTCTTTTTTCTTTTTTTTTTCTTTTTTCTTTTTTTGCGGGGGTGGTGTTTAAAATTTTTCTTTTAATTATCTTTTTTTTTTTTTTTTTTTTTTTTTTTTTTTTGGCCCCATCCCGTCTACTTCATGCTTCGTGAGCGAAAGACATAGGAAAAGGAAAAACTTCCGCCCCGCGAAGAGAAGAAGAAGAGGGGTAACTAAGTAAAGATATCGGAGGGGAGGGGAGACAAATCTCTTATCAACTACAAGGGAAGATTAAGGTTCCTTTGCGAATCCGTATCAGTCAATAACTGGCCAATGAACCAGCTATATATAGTTCTTTGTATACAATTGATTACTAGGGAACTTGAATGCAGAGAGCCGGATTTGTTTCGGGACCAGGATCGATTTAATCACCCAATCAAGACGGGAGGGAGTATCAATCTATCTAACAAATTTCGTAGATTTGTTTTGATTTGTTTCGCTGCCAATAGCTACATCACGTAGATATATAAATATAAATATCGATCGACATTTCCTCACACACACAGAGGAGTATATATATATATGATAGAGAGTGAGATATGAGATGAACAGAATAGCCAAGATATCAAAAAGGCCAGAGACGAACAAAAGAACCAGCCCAGCGCTCTCAACCAATCCAATTCCAATTCCAGTTCCAATTCCAGTTCCAACAATCCATCCAAGCAGGCTTCCTCCAATAATAATAATAATAAAAACCACGCCCCGCTTCTCTCGCCGCCTCCTTTCCTCCTTTCGACCATCGACCGGATTAATACGGTGGGATGGAGAGCGCGGCGAGGCGAATAGGGGCCACCCAATACAGAAATCAAGGACAGAGAAGGATGTGATGGGAATGTGGAAGTGGAATTGGAATTATGGGAGATGCATTGGGGAAACGGTTATGTGTGTGTGTGTGTATGTGTGTGTGTGTGTGTGTGAAGAGATATCTGTAGTTGCAGCGAAGCGAAATGGAAGAGGAGAGATGTTTGTTTTTTGTTCAAACGAAGGGGAGGGATGAAAGGTGGATGGTGGTTGTGGTTGAAATGACATAGGCCGAAAACGCCGCCCGGGGAAAGACCGAAAACTTTTCAGTAGGAAAAAGAACAAAAAAACCGGCCCACGTCGTCCCATTTCGTCGTTGCTTGATGTAGCTAGAAGAAAAAGATGTGAATAACATAACGCTGTTGTGCAAACATGCTTGTGTGGTGTCAATGCTACAGTAAATCAAAAGACGTCGCTTGGAATCAGAGGAAAGCCATTAGTCTTAAAATGACAATATTCTCAATAGGGCATGTCGAAGATGTTAAATTTTGATTTTGATATTGATTTTTTTTTTTTTTTTTTTTTTTCTTAAATTTTCCCTTTAGAAAGCTTCAATCAGCGGCCCTCGCTCTTGTTGATGGGAAAGGAAAAAATCATCTGAAAACAGTGGCGTTGCCGCTTGATCTGATTCCGGCGACGATAATAGAGGAGGGAATGACGACGGCGTCGATTGTTGCTTCGACGAGTACAGCTCCGTTGTGGCCATGACCTCCTTCTCGTTGAAACTGTCAAGCACCAGATGTGGAGGCGTGCGAGGGACCGATTCGTCATCTTCTGACGACGAGTCGTCCGACTCATCGAGAAGGTCGGGCGGTTGTTGTTGGGAGCGAGAACTTGTTCGTGTGAGGGCAAGTTCATCATAGTCTTCTTCATCGTCATCCACTATTCCATCGTCGTCTTCGTCTTCGAATCGTACGAATTCGCGGGATGTGATTGTAGGAGTCGAAGGTGGTTGCTGCTGCTGCTGCTGTTGAGATCGGGAGAGCCATGAGGAGAAGTCTTCATCTTTACCGTAGTCATCTGAGTCGTCACTATCTGTATCTGAGCCGGAGGATAGGTCTTCCGGATCCCAGTCATCCTCGGGCTCCTCCACAATCGTATCAGCCCATTCGATATGTTTGCTGCGTGACTGTGATTGTGGTTGCCGCTGCTGCTCCCCCGACAGCTTTCCATTGGCTCCCAGAACAGTCTGATTAAACCACTTTTCCTGTTCCTTTTCTGCGTCTGCGAGCTCGAGCATGAGAGAGTCGAGCATATTAGCATGGCCAACGAGGACTCGGAGGTCGTGCTCTGGCCGAGAAGCTTCTCGGGATAGCTTCGCTCTGGCGGTATGAGCGAGGAAGTAAGTCTGGGTGAGACTCATTTTTCGTTGTTTCTTTGCGGGAGGAGGGTATATTGTGAGAGGAGAGAAGAGCGGGGAGACAGATGAGAGAGTGGACATGGTGAATTGCTTTCACTCGTTGTCAATGTTGTGTGCTGTGTTGTGTGTGCTGTTGAGTGTGCGTGAGAGAGAGAGAGAGAGAGAGAGAGAGTGAGAGAGTGAGTGAGAGAGTGAGAGAGTGAGTGAGAGAGTGAGAGAGTGTGTGAGAGAGTGTGTGTTTTCTGTCCAGTGTCCTGTTTTCAAGGAGTGGTGGCGGTGACTCAAGAGGTGCCTGCAAAAGTCTGCCGGAGTCTGGGTCTGGCCACGTTTAGAGCCGATTTGTCCAATTTTAGAGCCAAGGCGGTGAGCTGACACTTGGCTGTGTCGATAGTGTGTCCTCTGTCTCTCTGTCTGTGCGTGTGGGTGATTGGATGATGATGATGAGGAGGAGGAGGAGGAGTTGTCTTTCGTCTGCAGTTCGTTGTTGGCTTGTGGTGGTTCTCGCTGGGAGGTTATGTAGCTTGGGGGGGGAAAGGTGGATGAATAATAGCCAGACCCAGGCAGCGAGGAAAACACACAACACGAATTGATTACCGTTATTTCGCCTTGGTATTACGAAGCAGGATTCTTGGGTTTTCTTGGAAACAAGGGCAGTCGGCCTATCTTTATGCTGGATGGCGGACTGAGGCTGGACCCGTCGTTGTGTTGCTGAGAAAGGCTGAGTCCTGGTGAGGGAGAAGTTTATTAATTCCAACAAGGTTGGCCCGGAGGAGACCCACGGCCTTCCCTCCTGCTTAAACACCGAGCGCCGGAGTTGGTCCATGGCGGGCACTACGGCCGTAGTTGCGCTGCGTAGTTAAACTCTCATTCCGGCTGCGAAACAGTCACTGCTTGTGTAATCCATGACTCTAGTTAACGATTCTTCTGAATCTTCTTCTCCCTCCTTCGGCGGGTTTCCGGGCAACACGTGTTATGCCCGAAGATGCATGCTGAACAATGATCGGGGGGGGGTTTGTTTTATCTGTCTGCCTGGGTTTCAAAGCTGCAGGGCAACCAGGCTCCGATATTCGAACCACCCAACCCCCTTTGGCCGGTGTGCATCATCAACTGTCCGCGTCATGTTCACCACGGGTACGAGTACTATTAAGAAACGGAGGATGACACGGAGGATGACACGGAGGATGACACGGAGGGTGACCTCCAGATCCTCCGCCGAAGGGCTCCGGGGAGCAGCCACCAGCGATTCGCAACGACTCCTGTCACAAGGATCTGGATAATATCCGCAGGTGTCGCTGTGTCGGCGCGTGGATCCCCCCGTGTGCGCGCAGGAAGTATTTTCTGCGGGGGTTGCCTGACAGGGCAGTTGGTCATGTTCTTCCTGCCCGGTTTCTCCAACCAGTCCGCGGCCCAACCACGGATCTCGATCTCAGCCTCTGCCCGTCATTGGTGCTGGATTGGCCTGGCAACGAATGAGTAATCGGCGGGCTGCTTCCTGTCCGGGTATCTGCTGTATTTGGTGTGCCTATTATTACCTCTTGTTACGCCCTACGGAGTATTGCTTGCTTGTAACTAACTCACGCTTCCGTTCCTTCAACTCGCTCTAATTCCATACTCCGTGGTTAGTTCATCTACTGTAGTAGTCAACCTGTGCTTAACGTTATTATTATTCAGCAGAGCCATTTATGATAACTATTGATGATGCCATAGACTACAGCGTACACTGCATAACCAAGCGCACAACTAACTGCCAAGACTAGGACCCTCGTTGTGCTGTGCCTAGTCCCGCTTACTATTTATTATCAATCATAACGGAGTCATCACGTCAATTTCAATCATGATGAAACATCTTGTCAAGTGGATGGACATCGACCGCGGTCGCAGACATCTCTCTAGTGGAATTTCACCAGTGAATAACCAATCCCTACTTGGTACAAAACAAACCAATACAATCACACAAAAATGAGGAAACCAAGGACCATCTCAGTGTTCCTGGCAAGCCCTGGCGAACAGTGTGAAGACAAAAAACCTAGAATTGAATGGGAAACTTTAGGCACACCAAGTCCTTTCGCAAAAAGCAAGGCTCAGGCGGCAGAAGCAAGATTACCCAAGCGCCAAGCAGAGGGGACTTTTGAACTCTCCATCCTTCTCTCTCCTCCTTCCCCTCAACTCGCTCGCTTTATCTCCCGTTCAAACTTCGTAACTTCGTAACTTTGTAATTTGGTCTGCGTCTCCTTCGTCTCCTCGTTCTCACTCGCAGCGAAATCTTCCCTTCTTTTCAAACCATGCAACCACCAACAGGATGGATGCACTCCTGTATCACCTATGGTTCGCAATATGCAAAGAACTCGATGAACAAAGGCATCCCCCGTTTTAACCTTGCGTGCTTGAAACTTTTTTTTCCCACTCCCGGTGCCTTGGCAAGCGTGTTCAGGTAAAGGGTCAAATCAGCTGAGCGCCAGAATGAAAGACCAAAAAAATAAAAAAAATAAAATAAAGATAGATCAATGCAATTTGAAACAGACTCCACCCTTTTCTCTCCCCCGGGTTTGGGTTTGGGTTTGGGTTCGTTGATTCCTCATTGCTCAACCCCGTCTCCCAAGGTTCTCCTCCCTGTCCGATAACAAGATCAACAACAGCAACAACAACGACAGAGCCCACGACTGCAACCCGCAAAGAGCAACTGTTTGGACTGCAGAGGGGAAGATGAAAGGGGAAAGAGGCAAAACCAAAGGGAGGTTTCGCGGAATCCAGTCAGGGTCTGGGTCTGTGGCTCTCGTATTCGCGCGTTGCGCTTAATCCCTATGATTCCATACTTTTTTGGGGCTCCCTCCTCCTTTCGTCGAAGGCGAATATATATCTACTTGCACTCAGCGTATATTCCTCCAATCAAGACAAGAAAAGAACATTTTCCCTTCTAGGACATAACCCACTCAAATCGTCTTTATTCTGTCAAGCAAGACCTCATCTCGTGTTGTTAGTATTTCCTTGACTTAAAACTAGTTCTCTATACTCCGTAGAGTCCCCCAGTTCCTTCACTTCTCTTTTCCTCTGTTCCGTAGATTTGTCATAGACACAGCTGAAGGGACACCATCCTTCTAAATTGGTAAAGCTCCAGGGTTCAAACTGCTTTCCTTTTCCTTTTCTTTTTATAATCTAGATATTATGTTCCACACGGTCGTTTGTACTGTACCAAATAGCCATCCCCTTGGAGTAATATAGTGATCTCCTGCGGTACCTAACTTACTAGTTATCCAAGCGTTGAAGGCATTTTACCTAATTTCGCTGCGCTGCCATTTAGTTAACTAGTTACCTATTTGGTCAAGAACATGATCATCATCAACTGTCAATCTACAGCGTTGTCCTGTGAGCGCCTGGCAATACCAGGTGAACTTCTGACTCTATAAAATATATATATAGAGAGAGAGAGAGAGAAAGTCCAGACCCCTATCGAATGGCATGGCTAACTTACTAGTACGCAAGCCCTTGAAAGGCTTGAATTGAATTTGAAGTCTCTGAACCTTGCCCGATCGACATATTTATTTACTCACGAGTCACAACAGCTCTCCCAGAGGAGCTCAGAGAGCCGACGTTCATTCCGTTCAATTCAACCCCTGGGAACAGCCACTGAAGGAGCCCCCTTTGCGCACAACAAGCTTTCTGACATCCTACTTACATGACGTCGATAACTAGTTAACTAGTTAGTTATGTTGGCCCTAGGCTGCCTATCACGGAGTAGCGCACCGCACATATATGCCTCAGCTGCCTACATGAATACAACCACTTTTTAGACGTCCCACAAGTTAACTATGCATCCAGGTTAATAATAATATAGAAGCCGGCAATCAGTGATACAGTGTAGTAGTTATGACTGTCTCTCTTTAGGGCAAAAGGATGAGCTTAACACTCGTCGGAGACCGGGACACCTCCTCGGTCCTCGGCATCAATTTTTTTAATTTTTTTTAATTTTTTTTAATTTTTTTAATTATTTTTATTTTTATTTTTATTTTTATTTTTATTTTCTTTTTACAACGCAGAATATAAAGTCCTTAACGATGTGAGAGAATTCAGCCATGAGTTCAATTCATCCTCGGTTGTTTCCATGCACAGGAGAAGGGCCCCGAAAAGACGGCTGAGGACGGCTGAATACGGCTGAATACTGATGTGTATTTTGGAAGGTAGCGAGGAACTGACTTGAATCGTATATGTCTCGTACCCTGTATTTTTGGATAGGCTTTTTGTTGATTGATGATGGTGATGATGATGGGTGCGGTGCTGAAATGCTCATTTCCCTCGGGAGATTGATTCAGCCCCCGAAGAGCAAAGGGATTTCCATTTTCGTCGCGTTTAAAGCTCATTCCCGGGCACGTGATGCGAAACCCAGTGGACGCCACGTTTATTTCAGGAACACACCTCACACATCTCTTGTCAACAGCCATTTTCCACATGCATACGGAGTACTCAGAGACAGTAATTGTTGTGATGTCATATTAACAAGCTATTGATGCTCAGCCTTGTTGTAGAATAGTGATGCTCTACTCCCCACCATGTATAAATTCAATATCTTTCATTCCTTTAAAGCATTTCCTCTGTTCACTATTCCCTGTCGCGTTTGTTTTCGAACGCTTGAAAAATCCAGGCTGAGCGTGTATTCGTCCCTTCTAGAATTCCAGTTTGAATGCTTCTGCTAACTGCAATTCCAAGCCCTGTCTGTCATATCCTACCTGGAAGCCGCTGTGCAAAGCATATTCCCCCATATACAAGCAGAGCCTAGAGACTCTCAGAGTAGTGTCGCATATTTTTTGGTCTCTATGAGTAAGCTGCACCAGATACGGCGATCATAATTACTGATGACAGCCTATACTTGGAAGACAGAACCACCACCACCAGGGGGCGATGTATCCCAGTCAGATACCATCTCGGGAACGACCGCAGGATGTCCAAGTAACCAAGAGCAGTCCAAAGTATCTTTGGAACGCATGGTCAAGGACGAGCACATATCAGGAAGATATGATGCAAGCTCTCCCATTCGGGCGTCCAAACGGAAGCATAGGCATGTACCCCGTCTAGAGCGTGGCAAATATGACTCCATCGAGGTGGTCGATATGACCCACACGACTGATGATACTTCTCGCAAACCAGAGCGCCCAAAGAAGGCCATTCCACTGACTCCCCCTGCTGAGCATCATTGCACGTCAAAGGGCAGCCATCCGCTGAATGGAAGCAGCCCAGTTTGGCGATACAAAGCACTCGTCGGCTGTGAGGGGAGATATGGGAAGCCATTTGTTCGTGTTGCATGGTACTCCACCTGGGAGCCTGTAGACGAGTTCCCCCCTGGCGAGGTGGAAAGAGTGAGACTCTTTTAAGACACAATTTATGCCCCTATGCCTCCAGCTTCCGCACAGGTCATCCGCGGGCTGAAGGTTGTTTAAGTCTATGTCACTAAGAGTCTTTATTATTCATTTCAAAAGAAATACAACTCAGTAACACATTCTCTTCAGCAGCCTATCCTTCTTCTCTCTTTTCTTTTTTTTTTTTTTTCACCCTTCCGTCTTCTCTCTCCATCCTTTATTCTTTTATCTCTCTTTACTTCTTTCCTCCAGCTGTCATTTCTTTTATTCTTTAGCTCCCTGCTCTAGCAGATCAACCACTTTACAGCTGCCATTTATATCCCATCCCAAATGCCAACCTTTGGTGAATTTCTACAGCAGATGTCAGATTATGTTTCAGAATGAGGCAGTCCGTGAATCCATCAACATCAGCTGTGACATCTGCTCTGACTCTTTCTTCCTACCTTTCCACTGGAGTCTCAAGTACCTTCATTTCTTCTGTGTGAAATGCTTATGGAATCTCTTTGCAGTCTTTGACTCTGAGATCATACTAGCTTGCCCATTCTGCCACTGTGAAGTTGTACAGTCTTTTTACAACCGAAAAGTTCATAACTATATGGAATTGCATGGAATTCAGCCTGAACAACCCTCAATAAAACAGCAGAAACTTCTGATAACCTTCCTCTTCATCTAGATAAGTAGTGTGGACGATAAGTTGATGTGGGATGTGGATTTCCATGAAGAGAGAATGCAGGCTAGGTTGAGTAGTCCTTATCACGGCAGCAGTTGTGGAGCTGGGGATCCCTGCAATCCTTCTAGAAGCAATGACCGCCACCATTGGGGTGTGCCAATCACTGAAAGATCTACCAGACTGTCGCCCTGAAGACCACTGGATCACAGCTCTCTTCAACTTTCGTGATCAGATTCCTGTGCAGATATTCTGCACGCCGAATGCAGTGGATTCGATTTGTGGCAGATGTGATCCAGTTGACCCTGGAGGACTACATACCTGGCTATCAGAGCTGGTAGTGGAGGATGGGAACAGGGTTAGTGATGAGCTTTGGCTGTCTGAGAGCATTGAACCTGACCTGACCACTTCTTTATAAAAAGGGACAAACTGGAAAACAGGTGAAGAGGTGCTCTTCCGCTCTGAGCAATGGTGATTGTTGAGAACGTCCTGCCTGGCATTTAAAGCCTGAAAGTCGCAAGAGTAAGAAGGAAAATAGCCTTGGGCCTTCCAATTACTCGGTCTCAAGATGCAGAAGAGCAATCCCATGAGCACTCCCGGAGTAGCTAACCAGCTGAGGGGGGATATTAGTAGGGAATTGGTAAAGGTCCTTGGAAAACAACTATAGTGAAGTGCAGAGTGACTGTATGCCCCAGAAATAAAACAGGAGTTGATCACGATGTGTCGGACATCGGATCCTAAGGCAATAAATGTCCAAATATACATGTTGGCTTCCCATGTACAGTACTTCACTATGTTCCGTGTCTGGTTCACTGAGTAAACGGTTGCCGGGCAATGAAATGGAGTCCTCAAGTCCATTTAATCATAGGGTGTATGTGAAAGGGCCGGCACTCCCTTTCATACATTGGGGCTGTCTGGTGTTAACTTGAGGTTCGGGGTCTGGATTGCCGCGATTTGACGCGTTGAGTTCCAGCGCACACTACGTGGGGTGGGAGCTCGTCGTCCGCCAGCCATGAATTTTGCGGAAATGCCACATTCTAAAAGCACCCAAATTGCTGAAAGGATCGGGGATGGCTATTGATGCTAAGAGGCTCTCAATAATAGAACTCGACTGCCATCTCCAGTCATTCGCTATGCCATCCAACGTAACTCGGGATTGGTCACATGGTGTAGCTCGGTCGAGTTACGTGAGGGGTCTAAATACCGGAATTGAGCAGCAAGATGAAGATATCGAGTTCAGCTTAGGCCACTCTTTCTGGGGAATGTGGCTCTTTCATCCCACTGCTCATCATTCTAATTGTTTAGTTTTTGAAGATCACAGCTACGCTGTAAATCGGTCCTTGAAGCTGTAAAGGCATTTTCGAATATGGATGGACAGGATGCTGTTGCCCTTGCAGGTATTTGGCCAGCCCTGCGATTCGTTTCAATGGTGGGGTGCGCGTGGGCACTGTTGTTTCCCTAGGGCGGATTAAGAATGGGCGGAGGACAAGATGTTTGGTCATTGCATGTAATGTAGGTGTATCTATTCTGTCTCTCTTCATTAACATACTGAATATCCCAGTCTACCAACTTCTAACCTCCCGTACTAACCCACGGGCCTGGATACTCACTTTTCATACAAAGCATGAAATTCCGAGCATAACGTGAAAATAGGATTTTTCTCAATCAAACCCATTTGAGCGCAGAAAACAAACTTGAGAGGCCACACAAAATCAATCCATATCCTTGATGAGATCATCAACCAGATATCACAAGCGTGATCTTCTTCCTTCATCAAATCATGACACGTTGTTGTATGTCGACGGGGCCGGAAGAGAGGTACATACTGAAGAATTTGGTATCGGTCCTACTAACCACCGTTCCTTTTCGATTTTGGGAGGGGAGAACTACGTGTCGATCGTGGGCCATGTAAGATCCGTGTCTTTTCTTTATATCTGTATCCCAATTTAAAAATACTGAATGCTGGCAGGGTTCACAGCCGCGGCGTACCTAGAGGCAGTTGCCCATAGAGATATAGCCTATGCAGGCTATGCAGGCTTGAGATACAACCGAGTGCATCGTCGAAAAAACTGTCGGCATTACGCAACTATCTAAAAGTGGCTCCAGATGTCTTACCTGAGAACAGAGCAACCCATGCATCCGTTCTTTGGCACGGTGACTTACACTTACAGAACGTTTTCGTTGATCCAGCGGAGCCAACCCAAATTGTGGGTGTAATTGACTGGTAAGCCGTCAGCATCTGCCCTCTTTTCATGCAGGTCACACTGCCAGGGCTTCTAGATTACAATGGTCCGATTCCCGATGAACTTGGGCGAGTCAGCCTGCCACCCAACTTTGACTGCATGAACTCCTGATGAACAGCAGAAGGGCAAAGAAGCTACATCAAGCCCAAACCTTGCACAATCTTTATTTGGCTCTGTCACGCCAGAATAATCCGACAGCGTTCCAGGCAATAAAGGGTCAGGATAGTCTCCGTCACCAAGTTAGCGTTGTACCAGGTTTGACAATAATGGACTCCGAACCATGCCTCACTGGCTGTCGGAACTAGATAATGTCCGAATATTGACCCAAATACTGAATATCAAAAGAATAATTGAATTTCTTATATTAACTCCAGTAATTACATGATATCCAGGCAGTATTTATAAGAAAGAAGATGCTTGAACATATGATAGGGGCAGTGCTGATATCTTATCGGAACATCCATCCGGTTTCCGATATTGTCACAATAGAAGATCCTTGCTAATGTAATCAGTAGAATCTGAGATATGATATATCACTTCTGACACTGGCTTACTACGGGAGGTCGAGAAAGAGTGGTCAGCAATTGTTGGGAAGGGCCTGGATAATTTGCCCTTGATATCTTGCCCATTGCGTTTCTCCGCTGCAGAGATGGAGCAACAGGAGCATGACGAGAAGCTATGGGCCCAAGGGGTTGACCTTATGAGCGACTTCATCAATGAAACGGGGTGTTTTAAACACTGGGACGGAAGGGTAAGCCGCGAGGATTACGCAATTTCAAAGAGACAGCTGGCGGCTGGGGTCGAGAGGTTCCTAGGCCGCAAGGCTAGGAGTCAGGAGGAGCGGAAGGCATGGCTCAAGGCCTTGCCATTTGTGGATTGAGAACATGCTGGTCAGATCATAGTTACTTGAAAATATCCAAGGATACCATGACTAAGAATTCATCTGCAAAGCTTGAATCATTGAGGAGATTTATTTCATTTATCTGAATATGTCACCCTTGCAACCTTTCAGACCTCACACTCTGATCAGAGCCTGATATATAATGGTCTGCAGTGCAGCAAGTCAAAATGCTGTTTCTATCACGTGAAGCCCCTTTTTTTTTTTTTTTTTTTTTCATTGACATATTGTCTCAATGAGTGGATGCTGCCCATCGCCGGTGAGAAACATTGAATTTGCTGACTGATTGTGAAAGAGAGAGATTAAGGACAACAAGTATCAAAGCACAGAGTTGATGGAATTGATAGTGTTGGATAGAATATATGTGCAGAATCCAAAACATCAAATATAGAAGAATGTAGAGCAATAATAGCTAGTTGTAGCTTGTGTACGGAGTATATAACAAGAAAATGAGATCGGCAAAGTGAACAGTAAAAAATCTCAATCAGTCACAATTCTGAGTAGCTCGGATATCCTAGTAGTAGGTCTCAGTCTGTGCAATGATTTTAGGGTAATTTGACAGTAGAGTGAGGCAAGAAAGCAGCAATGTTGTGCTAAACTCGATCAGGATGGCGCTAAACCATGGAAGGCAATTCCCCATAGAGCGGCGTACGGAAGTTTTCTTTTCCGTGCGAGTTTCGGCGCTGTAACTTGCAAGCCCGGAACAGCGACCACCGCTCCACCACACAGGCTGTACGGAGTACAGCAGATGTTATTATTTTTATGCAAGGTCAGCTCCACGAACGGAACCGTCCCGAGAACAATGACGGATGCCTCAGGGAATGAAGAACGAGTCGGATCACGATTCCCGCTACGGAGTAGTTATGGTTGTTATGGACGTTGTGGATCATGAGTTAGTTCGGATCGGGGAGTTGAGTTTGTCACTGTCAATATCCAGGATGCCAGATGGCAGGGATTAACGGGCCCTTTTTTTTTTTTTTTTCCACGTACTCGGAGTACCGAACGCTTTCAAGATTTCAGAGAAATTTTGTTCCTGGGCTCCCTTGAGGAATGAATACCAAGCTGCTCGTTCCTCCTCACCACCTCGTCTCATACTGGTTATTTTAACCATTCTATATACTATCTGCTATCCTGCATTTTTCATCACATCCTCTGTTGAACGGAGGGTTAGTACAGTACGATTTCCACCCCACCACCAACTCTTTCACGCACATAGCCTGAAAAGATACTCGTATGGAGCGAGACCAGCATACAGTAACAAGTACTCTGTAGGTCATCTTTTTTTCACTAGTCAACAAATTTTCTTTTCCCCCAAGTGGGTCTCATCAATATGTTTAGCGTTATCCACGGGCATGTTGTTGAAGTGCTCGAAGGGCGCACAAAATTCTGCTCCGAGCAACGTTATGGCCCCCCTTCGCGCTATGGAGCAATCCACGCCTCAGAAAGCGCCTTTCTTTTCTATTCCTAGCTCGCTCTATCTTGTCTTTTATACTAGCGAATCCTCCGGCTCAGTCACGAACGAAATGACTCAGGGCAAAAGTTATTTGGAGCTCCGGGGCAATCCTTGGGGGGAGACTCTCCGAGGGAAATGCCGCGACTCCGCTGCGGGACCTTGGTCCGAAAAAAGAAAAGAAAAAAAGAAAAAAAAATATGCCCAATGATGATTCATTAGACTGATCTATCGAAGCTGGTGGTCCTGGGTCTTGGCTCTATGGGTTTTTTTCACGTTTAGCTATCATCTACAGAGCTCGGATGGCGTCATCATTCATGGCCCATGCGCGACGTGGTGGGGATGCAATGTCCTGGACAGGGCGCACCCTGATTGATCTCGAAAAAGAAGCTCACTCAACCTGAGATAACGGAACGGGGCAAAACAAGCTGCCGTACTATCCAGTGTCATTATTGCAGCGCCAGTGGACAACAGGACTTACTTTGGGCGCATGAAGAAGATCAAAAAAAAAAAAAAAAAAAAAAAAAAAAAAAGTAAATAAGCAGAGCAAATTGGGGTCGAGTTAATTAAGCGCTCATCCATCGTAACACGACAAAAAGGCTTAAGAGCAGACTAATCCCCATCATGGATGGCCATATGTTGGGTCAGAAGTGGATGCACAGTTAGGACTGAGTCTTTTCACCGGTTGCTATCTGAATTCTTCTTTTCTCCTTGTGTACATGGATCCCTTCACTGTAGCATCAGTGCCTGCGTCCAGGACGTTGAACAATACATACATTGTCCTTGATCCGTAACTCGAATAGGGTTAGTGCATCGCGTGGGAGAGAGGACGTAAGTGGAACTAGTCCTAAAATACCATAGTGGCTTGGCATGGCCTCTTGTCGCTCAGAGCGTTCTCACGTCTTGTCTGAATAAGTCCTATCGTGGCACTCATTGTTCAGTGAAATGACTGCCGCCTTTCGACCGAGACAGATCTTGAGAGGGCATAAAGCTTGCTACACCCTGACCAAGGAGCTCCAAGATACAGTTTGGCTTGCAACGTACGGCAATTCCGTTCCAAATAGCTAATTACGAAGATGCTAACATGTCCAGCAACCCGAACAAGCAGCCGGTGATAATAAAGGCCGTGCAGCATTTTCGGCTGGAGAACGAGTGAGACGCTCTCAAGCGCTTTCAAGGCCAGACTCCCTTTATTCGCCCGTTGCTTGATGAGATTGTCGACCCACCAGACCCGCCAGCTATCATTCTTAGGCATTTAGATAACCATCTTTTGAATCCCTCTAATTCACGGACACTCACATCCCGTGAGATCAAATACGTCGCCAGGAGGATTCTAGAAGCTCTTAAATTACTTCATGGAGAGGGATTTGTCCACACGGGTAATCACCTTAGGAACCTTCTCTTTTATGAGGATTCGTGAGATTTGAAGAACCAATCTAAAGCGGTCCGTGTTTTAGATGTCAAACCTGACAATGTGCTTGTCAACTACGGCTCTGGAAATGGAGATATCCGCTTCTCGGATGTTCAACTGGCAGACATGGGAGCCACTCTCCCTGCCGATTCGTCATATGCGAAGGATGGTGTCATGATTGGAGCTCCGAGATATGGCGCAGCCCGGAAGCCCATTTGCAGATAGGATGGAGTACTGCTACTAATATATGGTCGTTCGGAGCATTAGTATGCAGATCGTCACGTATAGCCACCTTTTTTAAAGGCAATAACCGGAACTAACTTGCCTTCTTCGCTGACTTCCAGATCCTGGCTCTGATCTATGGCGATAATTTCTTCATCTTCTGCCCTGATGTCTCATTTGATCATGAAGAGTACTTGCTCAGAATTTTTTTTTTTAACTAGGCAATGTTCATTCTTCGGACCGTTCCCTCTATCCTACCAAGAAATCGCTGGCGAGGAGACCTTGGCGATCTTGGCATATATTCACGAGTCACTTCCCCCAGAAAAACAGAAGCCATTCACGCGACTTTCCGCCAAGGAGGTGTCGGCAGAAGATAGAGATTTTCTTCTCAAAGTCATGAAAATGGATCCTAGGGATAAGCCAACTGCCGCGGAACTACTGGAGGATGATTGGTTCCGTGGTAACTAAACAAATGTGTTTTCATATTCTTTGAAAAACACATGCGAGGCGTATGCATCTCTTAAAGATGCGCTTAGAGTTACGGAGTTGTCAATCACATATCCTTCCACGAGTTTGTAATTCAGGCAAACTCAAGCATCCATTCCACAGAACCTGGGATTTAGAAATAAGGTAATTTTGCAAGGCTGATCACAGTTTGTTATTGGGTATTTTCACTGAGAGGCTCTAACAAGGGTTTGTTTGCATCCTTACTTGGTCAAAATTGTGACTTTGGGGGCGAGCGTGACTATGCATATTGATTTGTCTAGCCATCTCTATCGATGCGAGAGATCTGAGAACCCTTCGGGGCTCCAATGTATTTAATTGGAACTGTTTGAAACCAGCCTCAGACCTCTCTTTTGTGGCTACATGAGTGAATGACCTACAACAGGCTCGAACGCCTCCAGGGAAAGCTCTGTATGGCTCTGCACAGATTGGGCACGTTCCCGCGAGTAGTGCGCGGGGTGGCAAAGCTATAAGGAGCACCAACTCCCTCAGGAAGCACTTCCTAAAAATAATTCATTTATTGAAGCTTGCTCTAGTTATTTTCAACAGGGCCGCAACTTTGCCTCTACTTCAATCATAAGCCACGTAGCCTAGACCAACATATGTACGTCTTACAACAAGGTCATTTCCAAGAATGCGGTGGACTCGTTCGCGAGAGATGGGGTGAATATTACCATCTCCGTGGCCGCAAAGACGTCGCTTTGGGAGCGTCCCAATCCAGCTGTTGATACAGTAGCGAAAAATATTTTTCTGCTTCACTGAAATCTTTCACGGGAACATTGCCTGAGGGCACGGCAGACGTTTGCGCAAGGTTATAACCATGACCCATTTCTTCTTTCTATAGCTGACACCTAACGAGCGGCGACAAGAGAAACCATTTCACAGCCGTGCTGGCGGATTATTAAACGAGAAGGGCCCCTCCCATTAGGGAGTGCTTTCTGTTGACTGAAATTGCATTGTATCTTTGGATATTGGGTGTGTTAAGGAAATGCCTGGGTAGGCCCTCGTAGTCGGCTCCGTTCATTGACAGTTTCCCTGATGGGGTAGTACCTACACATATAAGCTGCACGCTGCTCTGGCAAGAAGAAGGGTAATAACAATAAGACTCTCAGGCTCCTATTTTCTGGAGAATTCTTGACTCTTCCATCTATATACAAAGAGTGAGGGAGAATCAGAGGTTATAATCCCGTAGGAGGTTGTCAGAGCTCAGCCGGCAAACCTTCTAACTAGGCTAGTAGCACGCGGTTGGATAACCCCATTTCATTCCAGAATGCAATTGAAATCGTAACGTCTTACAAGATTTTTACACTTCGCCGAGAAAAGGCGTAGCTGCTCCAGTCACTTGAATGGGCCATCATCTCCACGCTGTATGCTCTTCTTGATCTTCTCTGGCAGATCATAGCCCTGAGTGTAGGGAATTCTACACCTGGAACATGGACAGTTCTTGTGTTGGTGGGTCTGGCGAGGTTGTTTGTCCCTCATCTCCTTCACATAACGATCAGAGAGGGGGAGGTGTCACAACCGCAACCATGGGCTCTACGCGCTCGGACTGGGGCTGATCATGTCTTCTGGAGAGGGCTCAGTTTCGAAACACCTCGGTCGCATCTGCATCGCCCGCCTTCGCGTCGTGGTGGTCAGATACAGGAGAAATAGATGTAGCACGACTGGAACTCGTTCCACGACTGGAAGATTTACAGATCCCATCCACACTCCGGCCGCCGTGGCTTCGCACCTGAGTCCGACACCCCCTCCGACCCACCATCACTAATGGGGACTCTGGGCTGATGAGAGAGATCTACTGCAGTGGTATTATTGATGAGCAGTTCTGGGACTATTGCAGCCTTGACCTCTTGCTCCTGTTCCCTGCGAGATGGTCTACGGGGAATCAGCCAAAGATGCTCCTAAGCCTAGAGAAATCAGAGTTAAAAACCTACCGCTGGGACTGCCAGCTGTATCATTAGAGTGCCGGCTCCGGACTTCCGCATGTATTTCATCGGCAAGGGCGATGCCATCCTTCAGCCCAATGGCCGGTGTAGTAAGCCTGCGAAGCTCAATATCAACAATATTTTCTGAAGCGCTGGCCTCTTATAAAGTCGCGGCGGATGACGTCAGTCATCGTGGGGCGGCAAGGCTCAACAACCTTATATAGAAGCATCATCTGTGAAGGGAGAAAAACGACAAAAAATTGCTCAACTCACTCTCACTCTGCACGTTGAATTAATCAGCAGACTGGTTCCAGGACCTTTCTGTCAAGGACCTATGAAAACCCTACACCGCGCATCAGGTATCATTATTAATGTCCTCATCACGGTCGCAAACCTGCAACGCCGCGTTAGGATATCCTCCAATAACGTTTGAATGACACTGGGGGAGCCCAAAATCTGCATAGGGCGGAAGCTAAATGGAGAAACCTTCCACGTCCCGATTGCGAAATCGGCGCGGTTGGGCACAAGCCCTTTCTCAATACTGCTACGATCTCCTCCTTTTGTTGGCACGCCCTTTACATGATCCGGATTTCTGTATACGGGTTAGATCAACGCCTTTGGCGAATTGATCAGATGCCGTGTGATAGCAACCGTCCACTGATGCATTCTGCGTATGGAGTGCATGTCTTAAAATTCAATGGCGTCGTTCACGAGTTGCGATTAATAATTCTGGGGATAGAATGTTGGGGGGATTGGATTGGGTGATTCGTACCCTCTATGCCACCATGGCGCTGGTGGTGATTGAGCTCTTTTGCCCTAGTGGCCTAATATAGAACGCTTCAGAGTGGCTTCTCTGACTAATCCAATGATTCGGTAATTGATGGCCCTGTGGACTATCAATTTTAGGTTCTGCAGGCCGAAGATACGAGACGCTTAGACGAAAAAGGAAGAGGGAAGAGAGATACGATTGACATGGATGTCATAGCCATCTGCTATTATTACCTGTGCCGTCAGAGGACAATATCTCTGCTACAATAAAAACGGTGGAAACAAGCCTGTGGGGAGGCCGTCGAAGTGTCGCTTTGGTGGTATTCTCTTTCGCTCGTCATACCCTGGCGGGGTAGGTCCAGTGTTCCTGAAAAAGTCCATCATCAATCGGCACTTCGGCTGGTCAACTGTGGAGTCTCGAGCCAAAACTGTTCTTGGCTTGCTAAACGATGGGCGGATTGAGTTGAGCTCTCTAGCGACATGTACATGTACGAAGCTAGTCCGATGACTCAGGATATCTCCTATATTCCAGACTGTCCTCCATCCTATCCATGACGCACACGCCCTGCGGTGTCATTTTGTGGGCCTGGATGACAGATGAGTGAGTAGCAAAAGAGTAGTTATTCCCTTTAGGCGGTGTCCGGATCTATAAGAGACGTGGAAGAGCTCGCTCCTTTGACATGTTTTGATAGCACAGATTCTAGAGTAAATTTTCATCAATTATCATATATCAAGCTACGTTTCCCCCCTGTAGCTCTCCGAATTGTGTCTCAATTCTTTACCTTAATCTATTTTGTGCTGTATCCAACTTTCTCCTGTACCGCAAGGGCCTGCCGTGCCCACTCCAGCTTGATTGAGATACAGGTGGTACATGTATGATGGCTGTCTCAATTATGAACCGCAACTTTAATGCCTCCTCCCCGCGCTCGAAACCCGTGGTGAGAATTTCTCTCAAGGATCAACAGGCATCCCCAGTCAATTCATACACAACTCTTGACAAAATCGACGGAGAAGTTAGTATCAGATCTGATTATGATGTTTCCTTTGAGAAACTGTCAATCACTTTTGAAGGTAGAACAAAATCCGGACCCAAACCATGTAAAGGGCCTTGGGAACATTGCTAAGCCCGATCCAATAGGCACCTCTAGAACTATCATAGAATCACCTGGGGTTTCAGGACCCGCCATTGGCCGGTATTCCGCGTTCCACACGTTTTTGCGCCTTGCGCAGCCAATTGATGAAGAACAATATCCTCAGTACCGAATTTTCGAGGCTGGTCGAACATACACATTCCCTTTTACTTTTGTTGTCCCTGAGCAATTACTCCCCAGTTCATGCAATCATAAACACAACCATCCTCAAGTCCACGCGGCACACACCCTTTTGCCACCATCACTCGGTGATCCAACGATATCAGGGAACGGCGGCACGATTTTGGATGATATGGCTCCGCTGATTACGCAAATTCAGTATGCGGTCAGGGCCCAGGTGTTTAAAAAGTGTCCGGCGGATGATTCCTTCAAAGTGATGGTGGACGCCAAAGAGAAAGTTCGTTTCATTCCGGCCGTGGATCAGGCTCCTCCGCTGAGCGTTCCGGACGATAGCGAGGAGTACCAAATGCGGAAAGAAAAGGACGTGAGGAAGGGCTCCCTTAGGGGCAAGATAGGCCGAATTGTTATGGCTGCAGCTCAACCAAAAGCGATCCCCGTCCCAGCATCACCTACTTCAACTCAATCGGTAGAGGATGTTCCCAGCACTATGGTGACAGTCCACCTTCGATTCGACCCCACAAATGAGGAGCAACAACCACCTCGCCTTGGTAGGATATGGACAAGGCTAAAGGCAAACACATTCTTCTCGGCGCAGCCTTGGGCCGATATCGCCGCTAAGAACTCTTCTCTCAACTGGGCGCTCAACAGAGGCATCTATACGCAAACTGTCCCACTCGCATCGCGCTGCGTCGCCTCCGCAATGTGGCAGAAGCACACCGGCACCTCATCCTGTTCCCCCGCAGCATCCATTCTCCGCCGCAGGGATTCCTTCCAATCCACAAGCTCAGTCGAGTCCCTGACAGGCCCCAGCGCTGGGTATGCCGGGGAGACCTTCTACACGGCCTCCATCCTGGTGCCCACCAGCCTGTCGTTAACCCGCGCGTACCTCCCGACCTTCCACTCATGTCTGTCGTCGCGCACCTACGCGCTCGAAATCTCACTCTCCTACCACACACCCAACGCGAACCTGACTGCTCCCACGCTGGCTCTGCTGTTGCCCGTCCAGATATCCACCACGGAGAGTCTCGCAGAAGCTTCTGCGGCGCGTGGTGACCCGGAGCGGGCTGGAAACTCCTATGATGAGTTTTTCACGCCGCGAAGCATTGCACCCCCACAGGCGGAATTCACTGAGCGCTCGTCGACATTGTCGATGGGGCCCCGGCAGGGACGAAGTGATACATTGGTATCGACAACATCAGCTACCAGCACCATGAGTCCCCCAGAATATTCGCCTGTTTCGTCGCCATGTGCGAGGCGAACGGGAGTCATGACTGCTTGTTGATTAATAAACAGTTAGCACCGGACGGTGTCCTGCTATATGGATCGTTTTCTTTTCTTCTTTTTCTTTCTTCTTTTTTTGTTTTCTTTTTTTATTTTATTTAAGTTTTAAAATTGGGATATGGCGCTTTGTGAATTGAGTCCTTAGTTTTCGATTTCTTCGCTTTGCGTCTTCTCATATTTCATATCACAACCTCGGCTTTCAGTTTCGTCCAACGGTGATGCTTTTCTTGACACCGCAGTCTTTTGTTAGATTTGGCGTTTGTAACTGTTGCTCTATTTTAACGAGCTCTTGGATACCCACATGTGTATTTCTCGTTCTGCGTGATAGTTTTTGGGCGGAGAACTTACCATCTCATGAAAAAGAAAAGTTTTATAATTGCAGTTGTTTCTATTTCATATTCTCTTTGCTTCATATGGTCATTGCATTGCCGCATAATTGTCGAATTCTTCCAAGGCCTTTTCGCCATGCCTTATACATACATACCCCAATCACAAACGAGCTGTTGTTGTCATCATAGCGATTCCCAGTGCTGGTTTTGTTCAAATAGTTCCAATGATTCCTAGAGGGGTGAATGTGTTCTTCCTGCATTTGAAAGATTTTCACTTTGGACTGCATAAATGTATTCAATGTTTCAATGAGTTAGCCCGAGTTTAATCCAAGATCCACGGAGCGGCATGAGAGACTAGAAAATGATCCGGGACAACCGCTTATCTATCTGTCCTAAAGTATTAAGCAGGACACCAGGCAATAAATTTCGAACGGCCGTAAAGCCCACCATGTTTTGTTTCATTGCTCGAAAGTTTCGACTGTTATGGCCGTGCAGTAATCTCCATGTGGTTGGTGCGCATGAAGAAAACCGAAAAGGCACAAACTCTGCGAACCCATCACAGGGTTTTAGGGGTCAACTTTCTGGGCATCCTCTCCAAAACGTGCTGGCTCTTATTGGCGCACACTTTGCCTCCTGTGCGTTATCTGGTAGCAACCAATGATGATTCAAAACAGCGGACGCGAGGCTTAACGAGGCAAGTTTTCAGACTATTGACCACCGCCTCGAAGCAAGCGCGCTAACAATTCTCCACGATCTGCAGGGTGGGGTGCTCTTGCTAAGTGCTGCTCACTTGAGACATCGCCTCGTCTTTCAACAGAAGCGACTAATGCGTTAGAAGGGAGATACAAGCTGAAATCTCTCGTATCCACGCAACAGATAGCGGTTACTCATCCGAAGCTGGGTAATGATGGGGATCCAGCCGGGGCGCCAGGAGGCAGTGAGGCGGCGGCAGAAGGGCGTCCTCGTAGTAGCCTTCTTCAGCAAGGTGCTGTTGCCAGGTTAGAAAGTTGAAATGGGAAAAGCTTCACCCGCTGATATTGCTATTGCTTTGACTATTGCTTTGAAAGTCCTCGTCGAGGATATTTGGAAGCTAGGGCAAGTGTGTCACATGATTTATCTGACGAGATTGCCGCCGAAAACTTGTCCAACTTTGCCCAACTTGTTCGTTCCCCTTGCCCAGCAGCCCAACACCAGCATGCCAGCAAATAATTGTTGCGAGGCCGTCCTGCGAAGTCAAACTTCCAGGGCATGCTTGTCAGGCACCGTTCATGCCCGACAGATCGGCCAGGATTTGTTCTCCTGCAGCTTGAAAAGCGCCAATGGAAACTCCCGTTTTCAGCCATTGAGTCGCCTCACCAAGTCATGGAACCGGGGTGCATGCTCAGAGTGAAAGAAAGGCAGCTTGAATATCCACTCCTGAATGGTTGTTTTGGGGCTTCCGGTTTCCATTGTCAAAGAATCTCCAGCTTTGAACAATTTCTTCAAGCTCGAAGAGCTTCAATCTACGATGCTAATACAGCAGGTGTGACAAATAGTGTCATGTTGCGGGCGGATTTAATTGGCGGTTCGCGAAGTGATTTTTTGTTACCAGGGATATCCAGAAACGAATAACCACGTCTTGCGGTTGGAATGCTCACATCAGCTTTAAATAAAACCACAGAGAGGGGTGACACCCTCTCTGTTACCGGCACTTCTTTGACTTTTCAATCATGCTATGTCGAATTGTTATTGGAATTTTGGGCTGTTTTGGAACATATGATGTACAGTACATTTAGATTCCAACCTGGCTGTTCAAGGATTCATTTTGTTCTTTCAAGCCAGACACTGGCTATCACCGCCTATCAATATCTTCTGAACAAGTCATCGCGGAGTAAATTAACGACTGACGACTGAGGATTTTACAAAACACAGTACAAAGCTTGCTTGTCCTGAAGATTTCTTCGAGCAATAGCCAATCAACCTGAGCCGCCTGGCCGGTTTGGTGTCAATTACTTCAACTTGCACCAGAATCCAAAGGCTCTGATCCCACAGAAGGTAATATCTAACGCCAACTCTGCCCAAGTTCAGGGTATGTTTACTCAACGGGCCGTGGTGTAGCGAAATACAGATGCGAACAAAAGCTATTGGCACGAAGTTCCCTGGAAGTTAAACAAGCAGTTTACATCGGGCGGGGTTGTAGGGAGTGAGGCAGAGAAAAACATCAAGTGAGTATAAATAAGGTATCCTCCCAACCGAAAATTCGCCTTTCATTTGCCAGTCCTTTCGTGTTCATACATTATTGGCTTCCATTTTGCCTGTCTTCCTGACTCCGGCTCAAGACCTTTTAATATTCCCATTCCGTTCCTGAGCTTATGCTATCGTACACTTAGGAAGTGAATCCAAAGATTACTCCCAAACGATGGAAGCGCCAACTGAGATAGACTGCTATCGGGTCCTTGGTCTCACGCAATCCGCCACGGCGGCGGAGATCAAAAAGGCGTACAGGAAAAAATTACTGATGACCCACCCGGATAAGAATCCGGGGATATCGTCGGATGAGTTTTGCAAGGTTTGTTTATTATTCAGGTTCCTTGATCCATTGTCGTATATGCCAGAGAATGCTTGATGATTAACATGTTTGCTTATCAGGTGCAAGAGGCGTACGAAACCCTCCAAGATGACGAAAAGAGGAGAGTTTTCGACCAAAAATATGACGATATTCGCGTGGAGTGGGACATGTATGTGCGTGGGGAAACCCGTGGGCGCAAAGAGAAGAAAGCCACCGGTATCCCGCCCTACGAAAGATCAGCGCCGGCCCCAGAGAAACCGTTTCCAGGACGAAGAACTAGCCCTGGACCATCAACGTTCCGAGCTCACTCCCGGAGACCACGCGTACGGGCAACACCGCGCAGGTCGTACTCGCCCATTCATAAAACAAAGGCACGCTCTCCGTCCCCTCAAAGTCGCAGGTCCCATCGCCCATCGAAATCAGATTTGCCTGCGCAAAATCGCGGCCCTTCACCAAAACGACATGCATACTCCCAATCGGTCCCGTCATATAACTACAAAATCGTCAGACCCCGATGGGCCACTGACGACGACATTCCTATAATATCACCGAAATCACACCGACGAAATGAACCACTTGAATATGCAGAAATCTCCCCGCGCAGCCCGCGCAGCCCGCGGACTCCAACCCAAACAACCCCAGTCACGCTCTACGCGGAATCCTACACGGATTACTACACTCAGCAAGTGACAGCCAAGACAGTACTTATCGAGCCGCGCAACCAGTACACCGTAAATAAGCCCGTATCACCAGTCGCCGCTGAAAGGCCGAAACCCTCACCATTGCCCTACAACACGGTGACAATCCAGCCATCCCATAGCTACGCCTACGAGTCGCCTTACGATTACGCAGTGATAGTGGGCAGCAGCCGGCGATTTGAAGGCACCGTTGATTTGCGTTTTGCTCCAAAACTTAGGATGCAACGTTTTAACTCGGACCTTTTCTAAGTGTGATTTTGCCGGTGTACCTTTTTCGTGGTATTCTTTTGTGGCGTTGGAGTTTGCTCTGTTCCACGGTTTCCAGTGGAACGAGTGCCATGTTGTCTTAATATCATTTGTATTTTTTGTGTCTGATCGCAAGGGATACTGATCAGGAAAGGGACAGGCACGATGCGATTATGATTGGAATTCAACGGTGATTCATCACAAAGAAACAGACTCATTACTACGACAGGAAACATCGATTAGCATGTTCGCCATTTACTGTACTTTTCACCTTTTCTTTTTCTGTTGACATACAGTAGTATCTAAGTGAATGGGGCTATTGGTTCTAGTTTCTTACTCTTCTTATTCCTCTTCTCCCTCCTACCGTATTACTTCCTCCACTTTTTTTTCTTTTATGTCCTTTTTCCAATTTTCCTTTTTCTCCTGCCCCGCCTTCTTCAGTTTTATATTCACGAATAATTTTTCTTTAACACACGTATTTTATCCTACTCCGCCCGTTTCATATACAGTTCTGATATCACTCCGTTTTCTGCTACAGATCGGGGTTGGGAATCGGGTTTGGCTTAAGGTTTCTTTCGGGCGGTTCCTGGGAATTTCATCATTCTCATTACTATTCTTGTCATGATCAGGAGTCAGAAGGGTGCAAGGCGGTGATTTAGGATACACATAATAGAATATATACCCCAGCTTTGCCTCCTCAGGAAGCTACAATACTTTTTGATTCATTTTTTGGTATTTCCTATTTCGCCTTTGAAATTGAAAACAGCGAGTTCATCACTTAATTCAAGAATCAATTCCATTGAACAACTTAGAACGAATGTTAATTTCTGCATGATGGCTTGCCCAAAAGGGGGAAAGCATGCGCCAAGCTTTTGGCTAAGATTCCAACGACTTCTCCAGCAGACAACTGACAGTCCCATCAACCATCAACAATCAAAACCCCTTATGAATACAAGCAGAAGCCTGTCATGGGATCCAAGACACCGGGAAATCATCGCCGGGGCCCAAATGGTATGGGAAATAAGTAGAGTATATATTTTGTTGTTAAGTATGCCGTTCTAACTACCTACCTAGAGTCGTCACCACATCCCGCAATTGATGCCATCAATCCTCCGAAGCAAGCCGCAGCAAGTAGACTCGTTCATAGTTCACTCGAAGGAGAAAGTGAAGGCGGGGAGGATGAGGACGACGATAAACCTGGAGCCGACCTAAAAGCTGTTGGTCAAATTGGCAACAATGGTAGGCCAACTCGAAAAATTGCCGAATACTTGAAGCTAACCCAAGATCAGGCCAGAAAAGAAACAAGAGAAGGAAGAAGAAAAAGAAGAATACAAAGGAATTGGAGATCCTACAGACGACCCCGCCTAGGGTTGCATTAGCGAACATTTTTCGCAGTCAGCGATACCCGGAAGCTGAAATTGTCAAATACAGCACGGACAATGACAATCTTCAGCGCACCACTGCTGAAGAACTCCGTCATATATCCGTTTTGAACGCTATGGACGATGAGTTCCTAAATGACTACCGCAAAGCTGCCGAAGTCCATCGCCAAGTCCGCCAGTATGTGCAGACAATCATCAAACCCGGCATTGCGCTCAGCCAGCTTGCCGAAGAAATAGAGGACGGCGTGCGTGCACTAACCAATCACCAAGGTCTTGAGACTGGAGACGCTCTCAAAGCCGGCATGGCCTTTCCCACCGGCCTCTGTTTGAATAACATTGCAGCTCACTGGACCCCTAATCCTGGTGCCAAGGAGGTTATCCTCAAGTATGATGATGTTTTGAAAATAGATTTCGGAGTTCATGTCAACGGCAGGATCGTGGATAGCGCTTTTACCATAGCTTTCAATCCAGTCTACGATAATTTGCTTGCAGCTGTCAAGGATGCGACCAATGCTGGGCTCAAGGTATGCGAATCGATTTTTTTTCCTACACCGTAGGGCTTTACAAAAGCTAAAGGAAAGCTCAGGAAGCAGGCATTGACGCCAGGATCGCTCACATCAGTGAGACAATCCAAAATGTAATGGAGAGCTACGAGGTTGAGCTCAACCAGAAGGTCATCCCCGTAAAGGCGGTTCGAAACATCACGGGTCATAACGTCCTACATTACAAGATCCACGGCGACAAACAAGTCCCATTCGTAAAGACACAGACCAACCAGCGCATGGAAGAAGGCGACGTGTTCGCTATTGAAACATTCGGCAGTACTGGAAAAGCATATCTCGACGATGCCACCGGAATCTACGGGTACGGGTACGATGAGAATGCCAGCACGGCCGGGCTTCATCACTCCTCGGCCAAGTCGCTATTGAAAACCATCAAGGAGAATTTCGGGACTCTGGTTTTCTCCAGGCGCTACCTTGAGCGGTTGGGGGTACAAAGATATCATCTCGGTATGAGATCGCTCGTCACTAATGGTATCGTCCAGTCGTATGCGCCGCTTGTGGATGTTCCTGGATCCTACGTTGCGCAGTTTGAGCATGTAAGTAGGCTCACATTTGTTGAGTTAACGTGAAAACTTCTAACAGAATCTTCTGGAACAGACTGTTTTGCTCCGGCCAAATTGCAAGGAGGTGATCTCCCGAGGAGATGATTACTGAAGAAGTTGTGGGAGCAAGGTTTCGGGTTTGGTATCCTTATTTTTCCCCCCTAACTTCAACGGTTAGGGAATTCCATTGGCTTGCTGAAGCAGTTCAACATGCTTTACTTACAGCCTGGATTACACTCGCTAAGTTTCCAAGTATCAACGACTCAACATCAACTTGCTTTTCCTCAAATACGGGAATCTATATAAAACCCTACGCGATTATTCCATTAGTACCATTCTTCTATGCCGCGTCTTTCCGATAGAGCTAGGATTTGCGACCCTGGCAGTTCTTGTGAGAACAAACGTCCAGTAGAAGCAAAACAATGCTAGAAGCCGTGTGTACGTACATACATACATATAAAGGGAAAATGCGCCCAGCGCCTGGGACCTCGCTAACACCTGACATCCCAAAAAGTTGCCGTAAGTCCTAGTAGTTAATGCACGACGTAGTTTTTCTTACACTATTGTATTTGAGTTGGCGATCGATATAACAGTAAGCGCTTAAGAAAGCTCCAAGTAGCAGTAGTAGCATTAGGACTAACTATTAGTAACTACTAGTTACGTCTCTCCAACCAACTTTAAGCCAACTGCGCTGAAAGCCTTGCATTCATCCCATGTCCACATGCGCCTAGAGCTGGGTTTTTATCTATTAACAAAAAAAAAAAAAAAAAAAAGGGGGGGGGGGGGGGGGTTACCTACAGAAAAGAGCCTTGCCATATCTTTTCTCTCCCACATCAAATATGGTAAAAATTCATACCAGATGAGGTTAAATTCCAGGAAATGTCTCGAGCGCTGCAGACCCAGCAGCTATTTCCGTGACATGTTGTATACAGTAATCGTTTAGGATTTCCAAAGATTGATGTAATAAGAAAATGTTTTTATCTCTTCACTGAATTGAAACGGCTTCTCTGCCCTCATCAATATAGGCCGGCCCTGTCTTACTCACTCCCAGCCTAATTCCGGCCGTGAACCCCAATCAGCCGTTCGCACCACCAAAATGTCCATCCATTGCCGTCGGCTATCGGTAATCCTGTTCCGCTGGAGAGGAACTTCGACGCCCCGTTTCCGCACCGAACATAAAGTGTGACGTCCCCATCGGCCGAATATGTTCGCATTGTTTACGAAACTCATAAGCGCACGTGGGACCGGGGAGACGAGAGGCCAGCGATATTGTTTCGATCGTAAACGACCACGCAGTGCCCATGCCTTGCCATGCCGGCTTCTACGTACCCTGATCAACCGCCTTCGAATCCCGGCACGCTCACCCGGGCAGGCAGGTGGGCACCGTAACAACGGCACGGCCATGGTTCCCTGTTCACATGTTCCCGGAATCTGCTGTTAGCAGGTAGGTGGGTATTGATGCCGTGGGTTGCCCGCCCCATGACATGCCGTGTGGCATACTTTCAGGTTCCGTCTGGCCCTTTTGGATGCTTCGCGGTTTGGCATTGTTGAGAATACCCCCGGATGGGCCGTGTGCGTGGTTTTTCACGGGAGCTTGATGGCCTCGTGCGAGCGATTTTGTGGGCTGTTTGTGATGAGCTCGGGCTGAGTGGCTGAGTGAGTGAGTGAGAAAGGTCTGCGTCCACCTTGGCAGGCTCACTGAGACTATATATCTTGTTTATGTTTGTGTGGTAGCTAGCGCTTGTCGCGTAGAGAGATATCACGATTGATGATATCGCCATCTCCAGGAGGGTTCGCTGGTTGGGGATTCCGAGGTGGATCATTTCGTTTGGGATGGAGGAGGAGGGAAGCCACGATAGTTCAGAGGGAATAACAACAACAATAATAATGAGTAAGGATGCTGACTTTTCATCGAGCCATGCTCTTAATTCTTTTTATTTGTTTGTTCATTTTTTACCTTTTCCTCTCTTCAGAATGATTGAAACAGATATAAAATACATCCCCTGCTTCCATTCCGCTCTACACAGGCTCTGCGATAAGACTTCGCCAAATGGAATTTGAAGTAAACACCCCGGTTTGAACTCTGTAGCGACAACATCCGGATACCTGACAAGCCAATCTATAAGTCTAGCACATTCCCCTCTGAACCCTGGCGTCTAAAATGTTAGATTTCCATCCTATGCAAACACCGTTTGCTCCTCTGTGTAGTCGGCCTGACATCATCATGGTCCAGCCCCCGCTCTCGATTGCGGGACAGTGCGCTTCACGGAAGCCGGTGGACAGGTCGGACAGAGCCCGTGAAAGTGTACATATGCCAGGAAGTAATTGCTATTGTCCGGCAACTGGATCTGGTGGAGGGATGGTTGGGTTGGTTGGAGAAACCTGTGTTGGTATTGACTTTGAGGTGAGGTTGGATTTCCCCTATATAACTATAACATCCATGGATGCACCTCAAATCGCGTGACTCCGTGGTACGAACCAGGTACTTTCATCTTTATATTATTTCGTGTTCATCGAGCCCGATTCCGGAGCACTTCCGTTGCTTGGATGAGTGGTGGCGGCCATGGTTGGTTCTGTTAGGTCGCTCGGTCATCCGAACGAGCAGGGCTCAAATCTTCACAGGGGAAATGGGGAGTTTCTTGCTGCGAGTTCTTGAGAGCCGTCAAATTTGGCCTCGCGCTTCTGGCGACGCTGCCCGTGAAAAATTTTGTTGTTGTCAGGCCAAGGATGTTGACTAGCTAACGCCGCTGTCAAACCATGCCACGGTGTGCTGCGCCATACCTAGATACGCAGGGCTAAGTGTGGGATTCTTGTGTGACTCGCCGGCCAGATACACCGTTCGTCACCGGTTACTTTGACTAAGAAACTCCATTTGAGGACCGAATATTCAACGGAATTGATTGAAAGGCAGTCAAAATTATAAAGATTGCCTTGCAGTGCAGTGCAGCGCGATGAGGCAAAGAATCAAATCACATAATAGCGCCAGTGTAATAGGTAATAGTTATCAGTTCCAAAAGCAGTGGAATCAGCGCTTGAGTCTCCTTGGAGCCCAGTGGTGGCGAAAATTTCTTCCTCAACGCCTGTTGGGATATCCATCCACACTAAAAATAGCAGCAACAACGGTCAGCTGCACGGATCTTATCAGTTAGCCGCCTTGGCCTGATCAAGTCCTCTCCTGCGTGCGTCACCCAAGCATCCCGCCGCGTACGTACTCATGGCACTGTCGCAAGCATTAACTTGACGACGACCACGATGCACCACACGAGAACTGTGCGGTGCAGGTTAAGTATTACACTTGGGAGAGCATATGCGCCACAGATATTAGGCAGGAAAACCGATTGATCTGTCTCCGCAGCAATGCTGCACTTGTCAAAATGAAAGCCAGCGGGCGCAACATCCCGTGGTTGAATCAACCGCCCCAGAGACCGCGCACGGTAAGTGGACCATCAGCATCGGCAAATCCCCACTCCCGTGCCTCAAAGAAGTGCCTTGCTCAATACTGGACGGTACGTTATGCACATCGTAGCACAGCGCAAAAGGCAAGAAACAGTGACGGAAACCGTGGCGGCAAAGAAATTGGTATCATTCCAAGGTTCCTTCAGGCGGCCGATGCACAACATGGTGCAGGACCAGCAACGCCGGGGTGTGCTAGCGCGCATGCAGCTTGCAAGTGACGGCTGCGAAGCCTCCTGCGCTAGCAAGGTTCCGCGCGGTCGGGCCCTGGAAGGGCCCCGCAGCAGCCTAGGATGTGTAGCTACGGACATTGAAGTTGACAGCGGGTGAAAGCGCTCAAGGCTCAAGGGTACAATTGATAACAGAGATCGAAGGCGCATATTGCTGAGAATATATATGCGATAACCGTTGGTAACTCTGGCCAAGTACCTGCGCACCACAAAATGGACGGTGGGTACATGCAGCGCGCTAGCCCTGACTAGCCAAGATCGTTGGTCACACTTTACTGTATTAAGCCTAGCGCCTGCGCCACCGCTTTCCCTTCCAGGCTGCGCCTAGCCCAATCTGGAAGTCCCATAACGACACGATTCTGCCGTCCTTCTTTCGGACCCGTTCGACTTTCATCCAACGTCGAACCTCAACCTCAACCTCAACGTCCACATCAACAGCGTCTGCAGCATCGGCGGCATGCAATGCACGCACCAGTCTGTCCTTTCAGCCTCTCTGTTCTTCGTCCTGATTACTGCTTGGCGCTGCCAGGCGTCAAGTAGCGTATCCACTCCCTGCTGGTTGTCCCTCAAACCCCCGTCGTTTAACTTTTTATTTGCCTTTCGCCTAGCATGCATAGCCCTGCACATAAGCCCGAGTCAAGCTCTCATCCACGTTTTAACCCCCATCGCTCCATCACTTTCTTGAACTCTGATCTTCAACCTTCCGAGGCATTCGCACTCGTTCCAGCGTGTAAGTTCTCCCGTTTCCGCGGTTCTTCTGCCGCCGCTTTGAACAGTTGCCCTGTGAAACCTTTGCCTTTGGCGCGTTCCAATTTTACCAGTAACCTTTAATTATCTCCCTTTCTACAATTCATGGTTGATCCCCCAGCGCGCACCATCAAACAACAATATAAGAAAAGAAACAGAGAGAAAGCCAGAAACAAGCCTTTTCCAGCCTGCCTCCTCGTTAATACCCCCCCCTCCCTGGGGCTGACAGCTGACCCTAGTCCAATTCAAACCGCAGCGCAGACAGCTACACAACCCACAAACTCCCCCGAGAACGACTAGGAACATATAATATAACTTAGTTATAATAATATAATCATAATATAAGACTCATCATCGGACGGAATCGATATTCACAAAGCGGGTTGCGACGACTTTTGTGGCTCCATGTCTCCAAGCCTTCAGCCTCCACACCAAGCAACAACAAGAGTCCGTCGTCCCAAGCCAGCCAGTTCCCCGTTAATTATGTCCAGCCTCTCCTCATTTTTTTGAGCCCCACTCTTCCTCCCTGGCCGTCCTATTGCAGTTAGTGGCTGGGCTCGAGAAACCCGTCACTCCAAAAACGCCGCTGGTGCAGACGACGCAGCTCCCAAGCAATAATCCATCTTTGTTATTTGTTTGCCCTTTCCGTTTTTTTTTTTTTTTTTTGGGTTGTTTTCTCCCTCTACCAACAAGATCTCGCCGTTTCATTCCCCAATTCTATTCGTCCACTCCTTTGATTTAGTTTGATTTATTTTATTTAAACTTACTTTAGCTTCTGAGCCTCCCATCATCCCCTGAAAGCACCCCGTCACTCCTTCGTCGTTTTGGCTTTCCCCTTGCACCAGTCTTGTCCGCGGTCTATCAGCCAAAACCCGTCCTCATCTCCTCGGGCCTTTTGGACATTCCTCTGACGCTCCTTTCTTGTTGAGTCTCTCTTCATCCGGCCTGCGCGCCGCTTCCCTTCCTTTGTCTTTTTTCATAGCTTCAGATATAATATCCCTGGCCATTTGTTCGTCATTTGCACCCTCTCGAACTCCCACTCCCCGTCCACGTTCGCCCTCCGCCTTCTCCACCACCCCAATAGCGAACGATCCAGCGTCGATCTAAGAACCAACCAGGAGTTTTTCTAGTATCTTTCCTTCCACGCAGAGGACAAACCTTCCTCCGAATTTCAGCAACAAAAATCCCCTGTTTCCTCCCAACCGCTGCTTCACAACAAATCCTCCCTCACCTGTGTGAATCGAGGCAATTTCTGCCAATTGGGACTACACGCCTCGGCCACAATTGCTATATTTCTTGCCTCTACCAACGCCCCTCCTGCTTGGGTTCTGGGGGGCGAGAAATCTCGCGTTTTGCTCAATTTTGCGCGGGCCCTTCAAAAACTCTGACCCACACCACCTGCGCTGAGTGGTGTTGAAACAGTACCAAAAGCCTCAACAATGCGGAAAGGCTACCTCATATTCATCGTCGTCAACTTCTTGATAGTCGCTTTCCTTGTGCGCAGTGTCTTTACCCTCCTGACACTTCTCATCGAAGATGCCTCGGCTGATGCGATTCGCCGTTCGGACCTCCCTTCGCCGAATTCGAGTCTAATTGAGACCCGTCCGCAGCTTATTCCTAAGATCATACATCAAACATACAAGAATGAATCAATTCCTGCTATGTGGCTTGGTGCTCAGCAGAGCTGTATCAAGCTCCACGCGGATTACGAATACAAGGTGCGTTTTGGTGTTTTTTCTTTCTTTTTTTTTTTAGGGGGGGGGGGGGGGGGGTTCTGTAGATGTAGCGTATCCTAATTGTTGGCTGGATCAAACGTTCAGTGCAATTGTCGGAATGTTGCGTTCAAAATTTGAGTGAAAAAATGGAAATGAAAAGGTCAATTGAAGCTAACCCAAAATAAAACCACTATTAGCTTTGGACGGACATGAAATCAAGGGATTTCATCGCGAAAGAATACCCTTGGTTCCTAGAGACTTTTGATAACTACCCGCACAACATTCAGCGAGCGGACGCGATTCGATACTTCGTCTTGGCACATTATGGTGGAACCTACATTGATCTAGACGATGTATGTTGATTTGGATTTATTTTTTCGTCATTCCAGATTTTTGTTGCTCCTGCGGGAAATAAATGCCAGCCGCGCCCATAAGTTCCTAACTAATCCAATGTTTCTTATATTACAGGGTTGCAACCGTCGCCTTGATCCTCTCCTCTCCTACGGTGCTTGGGTCCGCCGCACAGCGCCCACAGGCATCTCCAACGATGCCATGGGAGCTGTCCCCCAACACCCTTTCTTCCTCCGTGTCATTGACTCCTTACAAGCGTATAATAAGAACTGGGCGCTACCGTACATCACCGTCATGTATTCGACTGGGCCGCTCTTCCTCTCCGTCATCTGGAAGGAATACATGCTCTCCGAACCCACCATGGCCGATCGAGTGCGCATACTCATGCCGGACGAGTATAACCGGCATTCATGGAGCTTCTTCACACATCATCAGGGCAGCAGTTGGCATGGCAAAGATGCCAGGCTCATCTTTTGGGTGCGTAAAATAAAAAGAAAAAGAAAAAAAATGCTGGATCCTACCGCTCACCTATGAGACTAACTAACTCCAATTCTAAATAGATGGGCGGCCACTGGATGCTTTTGACGGCCCTCGGCTTCTGCCTCGCTGGCATACTCGGCTTCTGCCTCTGGTGGGCCTATGGCCGCCTCCTCTTCTACACCTCCCGCTGCTACCGCTACTCACCCCTTTCCAGGCGGCCACCGCCACCGCCACCGCACCCACCGATCCCACAACGCTCCTCATCCTTCTCACCCTCTCGACGACCTGGCGGCCGGTTATTCCCAGGTTGGCTGCGCCGACAAAGTCCTGCGAAGCGTCGCGGTGACGAGGAGATTGGTGGGTATGCGGATGTCGCATATGAACTCCTCGGTGGACGCAAAAGTGGCAGTATCCGAAAGGAATGAATAAACAATTTAAAACAAAGAATACGAATTGAAATAGAACAGGGCGGAGTGGAGGCGTTTTATTTTATATTTTTCTTCATTTTCCTTCCTTTTTTCTTCAAAGCCATCTATTTCTCTTTTCTTGTCGATTCACCTACTTCTATACCACCCCCTTAATAATTATTTGTATGTGAATAAACGTGTGTCTGCGTGCGCGTGTTGATGTCACGGCCAAAATCCCGCATTGAAAGAGCAAGCAGGACATGCTACGGAAGCAATTTTTGTTCTGATATGTTGTCTTCAAAGTTTTTTGTGTTCCTAGGGAAAAGGGATGGGAGCGCGTGAGAGGACAAAGGGAGAGGAAGAGGAAGAGGAACCTTTCATGACGTCCTTCCCTTGCTTTCCATAGGGGGGGGGGGGGGGGGGGTCCACCTTGCTTCTGTTTTTCAGCCTTACGGGTGGACATACAACACTTTGTTCTTGTTTACTTATAATAATGCGCATATACCCCGGTGTTATCGTGGGTCATTTTAATCGTTTGGTTTCACCAATTTTTGTGTCCATGCCTCTGATGGGGCTGAAGGAGTTCTGTTTTGATTTATCCGGGTATGTTTCATATATTCTATGAAATGTTTTGTTTTATTTGGCTGGTATTTGGCTGGTATTGATATTGTTTTTTAATATCTCCTTCTACTCCTACTCTTTTTTTCCATATTTCTTCTTGATTTGATAGATATTGTAATTCTTCTTATATTTCTTGCATCAGATCTTTTCTGAGTTTTTGTTCAAATTTTTTTTTTTTTTTAAATTCCCTTTTAGAGCACTGGAGCTTTCTGAGGCGCAAATATATATAAATATAATAATAATAATATATTACATCTGATCTTGATCTGATTCTTGTCAGGAGCAAGAGCAGGCAGTTACTATCCTTCTCATCGTTTCTCCTCAATCACGCCTTGCCTCGTGTCTTGTCTTGTGCCCGGCATTGATATTCGCAGTAGGTTTTTTTTTTTTATCTTAACATCCGTTAGAACTAAGTTACAAGACTTATTTCTAATTTCTATGGCAAATCCTCCTCTTGCTTCATTCATGCTTGTAATTCGCTGCCTGTTGCGCTTTATACCCATGTATATACATACATACATACATACATACATACATATATATATATATAGTCTTTTTCATAGACTAGATCTCCTATAGAGAGATTATTCTATACATATGTTATGTAATTAATATACCTCACTCCATTCCTGATTTAGACCATATCATCAGCGACTCCTCCGAGGAGGCGAAATGGGTTGGGTTGGATCGTTGGATCGTACATGCACAGTGTACAGCAGTACGTGTAGAGAGAGAGAGAGAGAGAGAGAGAGAGAGAGAGAGAGAGAGAGAGGGCACACTCCGTTGAATGCAGGCCGGGCCGGGAAGGAGATGATGAGAAATGAGAAAAACACCCTCTTCAGACCAGACGGGGGAAGTGGGTTGATTAATTGCTGTCTGGATGTCTGGCGCATATATATATATCCTACTTTATACGACTAACTAACTTGTGCTTGAGATCATCAATCACAAGTGTCTGGCAGTACCTGGTACATCTATCTAATATCTAATCTATCTTATATCAAGGGACTCCCATGGAGCCGGGCCAATTCAGATATAGATATAGATATAGATATAGATATAGATATAGAAACAGCGCTTGAGCGCTAGTTTGGCTTGGTTTCCAGCGCCGTTGTGGATCAATCAGCTGGCTATCGGCTGGGTTTTTGGGTTTTGGGTCTGGAGGTAACTAGTTAGTTGGCGGTTGCGACTGGGGAAGGTTAGGTAGGGAAAGGATATTATTATGTTGAGAGGACCTTGAATGTGCAACCCGCGCAAGCCATCGATCGGCTTTCTGCTATTTTGGGATTAAGGAAAAGGGAGGGGAGGATACGCGAACGACGCAGGCAGGCAAGGTAAGGTAAGGTAAGGTAAGGAAAAAGTAAGGAAGTAAGTGTAAGTAGATTTGTGAGCGTTTGTTTCAGTTCATTAGTTTTATATAGTTATAGTAAGTAGTATCCCATCGGATCAGATCAGATCAGATCAGAACTGCCAAAGTCGCTGTTGATCTCTGCCTTCGTCTTTTTAACTGAAGGCCTTTATTTATTTACGCCGCCACCAACCAGCAAAATCAACAATCAAAAAAAAAAAAAAAAAAAAAAACAAAAAAACAAAAAAACCGAGCAGTTGATGGGGTTCCGTCCCACCCCCATCTTCCGACTTGGTTTCGCCTTCGCCCTACCAGCTAAGCTAGGCGGAGGTTTCAGCGAATGATTCTGGATGTTCATTCGCAAATAATTATTGCTGGACGGTTTTCAAAAGAGGAATTGGAAAAGGGGAAACATGTTCAGACAGAGAGAGAAAGAAGACGCCCAACAGTGAACAGGAAAAAAAAAGCAGAGTATATATAAGGTATATAGCGTGGTATGTATATAATATGACGACGGGGAAGTGTAATGTGGCGAGAGAAAGCAAGGCAATAGAAAACAAGTCAAATAAAATGCAGGTAGCCCCCCTTTTGAACCTGGGAGAGTGTGGAAAAAAAAAAAAAAAAAAAAAAAAAAAAAAAAAAAAAAATAAGAGGGAAACAAAATAAACAGGCAGACGAACAAAGGTAGGAAGGATATCAGACTTAGACACGCTCGCCTGGGAGAACCGGCATCAGAAAGAAATTAATCGCTAATTAGCAGAGATAAGAAGACAAATGAGAACGGAAAAGGTATAAAAGAAGAAGCATAATCATTCGAGCGAGAAAGAAATGCGAATAAAAAATCATTCGAGCGAGAAAGAAATGCGAATAAAAAGCGTCAAAATATATAGCATTGAAATTTTCTTTTTTCATGCTTCCAAATCAGGTAGCCTCCAATCAAGCCTGGGTGGCTGGCTGAGGGTTAATAGAGGGCCCCTATCCTTCTTCTGCTCGCGTCGCTCCATGGATCGCGCCATGAGCAACCCGCGAAACGAGGAAGCGGTGTCGGATAGCCGGGTACCCGTGTTGGTGGGTGTGCTTGTGGTTGCCTTACTGCTTAGATTGCTGTTACTCTTAGTCGTGCGGATGCTGTTATTATTTAAAGTTCCTGGGGTAGCCAGGTGTGGGAGAGAAGGGGTCGGGACGGAGCGATCTGTGGACGACGTTTGTAGGCCACTAGAGGTATGGTATTTGAGTAAGGGAGGACGTGAAGAGTGGGTACGAGAGGCATCGGATGTGGACGATTTCGCTTTAGTCTTGGTGATTTGGATGGTAAGGTTTTCGTTGTGGTCGTTGTTCTCAGGGCTGCTGTAGTGCTCTTCATTATATGTCCCATCGGGTTGGTTTGGATTGGTCTGTTCAGACGAGAGCTGGTTGAGAAATGTACCGAGACTGGCAGCCGTAGTTGGCCGGCCATCGCTCGCATCGTCGTCGGCGCTATTACCGTATTCATCGACGAGGCCATGGGCCAGATTGTAATTTCGTACTAGATACCGTTGAAGGCGTTGGACTTCAATATCCCATTTCTCGCCTAGCGATTGAAGCACCGCTTGCACATCGTGCCGTAGAGCATGTGGGTGGGTGGTTGTACTGGCTAGCATGGGGGCAGAAGAGGCTAACGGCGAGGAGAATGTAGTCGTATGAGGATTCCCCTGTTGTACCGATGCCGGTGCTGGTTTAACTAACTTGTTCCCCGAGCTTGTAGCTCCACCAGAAACAGCTGCCTGGAGGGTCTTGCGTATGGTGGTTGTTTTAGACCCTCCGGTGTTTGAGGAATTCTGGCTCACGGACTCGATTTCACGGCGAACTCGCTCCAGACACTGCTCTCTGTCCTTTACCATTGAGGGAAGATGTAGAAGCTTCTTGTTTTTTTGCAGGCCGTTAACTAGTACTGTAAAGGACTG
This sequence comes from Histoplasma mississippiense, assembly GCF_000149585.1. Taxonomy (NCBI): domain Eukaryota; kingdom Fungi; phylum Ascomycota; class Eurotiomycetes; order Onygenales; family Ajellomycetaceae; genus Histoplasma; species Histoplasma mississippiense. Next base: position 426,123 of record NW_001813971.1, on the reverse strand, counting down.
GAGATTGATTTCATTATTATCGCAGTAAACTTCGAAAAGGGTTCCATTTTCTTCCAGCACAGACGCAAGTGTATTGGCCCCCTGCAGCCCCAGTCTTTGATGTTCAATCTTCAATACCCTCAGCGAAGTATTTTTTTTCAGACCAGTCAAGGCCTGGTTTAGACCAATACCAAACCGAGCAACGTCCAGGTGCGCGTATTCACCGCTGATATCTAATTCCTCGATCGAGTTATTTTCCTCAAACATGAGTCGGAGTGCCTTGCACGTTTCCGGGCCAGCGTCATATGGCAAGGACGCCTTCGAAATATCAAGATACTTTAATGTCGTATTTTTCCTCACGGCATCAAGCAATCGCCGGAAGTGGTCTTCTTTTTGAAATTCCATCATTCTCATCGTCAGATGAGTTGGGGTTTTATCATTCGCAATCGCGTCAACTAGCAGAGAGTACTCGACATGAAGGCGATTTTCACTGACGTGGAGATGGATGTTTCGTGGCTTCCCCGAATCATTCGTCATGGAATGGAGAAATACCGCGACGTCTCTTCCGGTCAGGCCACATTGGTCGAGTTTCAGATTTCGAAGTGTGCTGGATCTAGGGCTTGCTAGGTATGCCGCGACTGAGTCCACGGTTTGTCCATTAACCGCTGTGTGACTCAGGGACAACTCCTCCAGTCGCCAGTTCAGTAGCGTTTCTGGGGCAATAAGCGGCTCTGGTCCTGTGGTCCTTGAGATGTGTGAAAGGTTTATTTTTCGGATATGTGCAAAGTAGCCTATTTGCTGTTGAAATAGTTCAGGGCTTAGTCTTCCCTGAACACCGGAGATATCAACAGATTCTAAAGAATTATCCTGAGCGGTTATTGTCGAAAGGATCAGGTCAAGGTCATGGATTGATATACCGCAATGACTGACCTCAAGGGCTCGAAGGTGAGAAGATTTCTGTGATGCAGCATCAACCAAATAATCCAGGTCCGAGTCGCCCAGTTTGATTCCATTTAATACAACCCAATCCACGTTCGTTAGCTGGCGTCGGCAAAGGGGAAATATTGCTTCCGGAATTCCGCAGCCCGGGTCAAGCGCCCCTCTGTTCGTAGACGGTTGTCTGGTCAGACAGAACGAGAAATCCAGCTTCCGAAGGCGTTTATTCTTCAGACACAAGGCGCGAATTTCCTGAGACAGGATAGACATATTTTCTTGACCAGGAAGTCGAATAGCGAGGTTGGAACGGGTCGTTGCAGCATCGATATCAATTCCACAGGGGTCGCGCAAACTATGAAGAACATCTAAATTGATATCCATAAACGAGATCGTAACGAAGGACTCATTATATCGTAGCGAGCGCATAACAGCTAAAAGTTCTAGAGCGGAATACCTGCGCCGATCCTTACCGCTCGCGGGGTGCAGTAAACGAAAACATGGAGCGTCATCACAGGCGTAATCAATTGTATAACGGATATTTGAGGTGTCGACATCGTAGGCGGCGCAGTAAGCTGTAAGAGTGCGATCGAATCCACCATGATCTTGATCCACGTACATTAATGGAGCGACTTGATCTTCTACATGCTGAGGGACATTGAAGCCAAATGGTTGTTGCAGCCATTCCGGCCTAAGCCATTCCACCCTCTGCCGCATTAGAATAGCGATTTCGCTTGAGAATGATGATGAAAGGTACAAACCGAAGGGATGGCAAAGGGGTGCACTACGAACATGTTAGCGGAGACTAGTAAGAGAGAGAGAGAGAGAGAGACTATAAAACACAGGAACAGCCCAACCCACGAAATTGGCTAATAAATAAAGAAATAAAGAAATAAATGGCAACGAAAATGAAGAACATACCGGAATACCAGCTGGAAAGCATCATCGCCTCCCTGTATCGACACGGACGTCAACGTCATAAACCCAAATGACATGTTCATATCCAACTCAGTTATAGAGGTGACGGAACCCCGATTGGACGACTTCGGTAGTGGTATTAAGTGGATTTTATGGACGCCGATAGCCAGATAACACACATTCGAAGTCAGCTTCGCGAAGTCATCATTCGATGATCTGCCACCAGACTTGGTCGCCACGCGTTGCACGACCTTGTACATTCGGAAACAATCCGGGTCATAGTCTCGTTCAAGTTCGAGAGCCCTGGCAACGTATTCTACGGACTTTTGATCAAACATCGGCGGGTCAATAGCTCGGGCTTGCTCAGCTGCCGCACGGATACCTGCTAGCCATAATCCAGATTCCTCCGGGTCGCTAAATTGTAGCTGGAAAGACAAGGGTTTGGGGGATCGCTCGTCCATATGGCAGACCTCAATTGAAAAGTAAGGTCGTCCATCATCGAGCTTGTAGACTGCCACTATAGAGTTCAATGGTATCCCCGCCGCAAGGTCCGCATAAGTAGCCAACTGCGGGTCCTGAAAGGAAGCAATTGAGACCATTGATTGCCGATTCGTGGAAGTCAAAACCAGAGAATTTCGACCACATGAGGCCGGGATGGAGGGGAAAAGCTCTGCCGCTTTTGACTGGCTTTTGAACCGCACCAAATGAGTATCCGTCAGCACCAGGTACTGGCTCTTCTTCCGCCACATGCCGCCTGTTGTTTGGACTTCGCCATGATGTAAGGTTTGGTTTCCTAAGAGGGATTTCAGGGTGGCCAGGCTTGCGGCAACGTCTTCCTCATCACCAGAGGACGCTTTAGAACGGGCTCTTGTCGAGCGCTGGTCATCATCAATTGAGCCCAGCGAGCGCAAGGACCCAAACACGGATTTTCGCATGGATTTCTGAGAGGATTTCGATCGCGTATTCGAGAGCTCATCTGTGGACGGGGAGGCGAGGTATTCCTGTCAAAGGATGCAAGAGAGATTAGGGACTGAGAGCGATAGCTAGAGGAGCCAAAACCATAATTGGTGGAACGGGGTGCCCATTACGGGAGACATCCAACGTATGTACTTTCATACACAAGGTTGGATGGATGGAAGATGAAGAATTTCGTGTTTGAGAGAGGGGACGAGGTTTTTTTTTTTTTTTTTTTTTTTTTGTAGCGAATTGGGAAATTGGTGCAACTTACCCTGGCAATCGGGGAGCCGCTGCTGTAGGGCCGTCCACTGCTCTTTGGCTGCCTGTGGTGAGCCCTTAGCGGACGCGAACCCGAGCGGTGTGTTGTCGCATAAAAGCCATCGGAAACAGATCGATCGTGCCCGTGAAGGTCTCTGGCTGGACCAGTAAAGGCGGAGTCCAATAATCCACTCCAACTCTTTCTCCGCTGAGATTTCTGATGGTTATGATTATCAGATCTCTCCGCCATGGTGTGCGTAGTGTGGGAGTTAAGGGCGGTCACTGCCCAAGCTAAGGGAAACCCAAGATAACGGAACCACGGGGAGATCCAGATTGAGGGAAAGCAGGAGGACAGGTGCAGCTAGAAGGGGATCACTGATTGGAGGTCGGCGATAGATACAGGACACAAAAATTGATAAGAGCAGAAAAAGGTGGAACCAGTGCTCCCAAGCCCTTCAGCCTTCGAGGTTCTGGATCAGCGATTGTCGGGAGAACGAATCATCGAACCGCACTATTACTGCTAGTTCGTCCAGATCAACCGATTAACAGCAACTGGGCTGGCTGAGTTGCCATGCTGGAAGAAGCGGCCTGTCACTGATCGAATGGCGTCCAGTAACACCGCAGACTGGAGGGCCGTGGGTGGAGAGCAAGATGGATGAGGTGGCTGCGGGATGTCGTGTCAGTGCACATCGAGCGGCACTCTGTCGATGGTTCGTGGAAGAGGAGAGATGGAGGGAGAGGAAGCAGATGAGGAAGAAGAGGGGAAAGACGAGAAAGACAAGACAACGGAGGTGGAGACAGAACAAGGACAGGACAAGATCAAGATCGAGATCAAGAAGCGAGGAAATGCTGGCAGAAAGAGGAGGCTCTACCTAGGTAACCGGGCTAACCCAGCAGGGCAGTTAGCCTGTGCTACTGTATCAGTCCCGACAACGACAGCAACAACAGCAACGTCGCCTGCTCCCCAAGGAACGAAACACATGGCAACAGCTGCTGGCCAAGTATACGCAGCGCAGATCCGTCGCTGATTGATCGATGGCCTTTGGATTGCAATGGTAGCGACAGAGCCCTCTTCACGAAGCCGCTGGTACGACGAACATGGGCCCCATTTTGTCTCTCTGGCCACACACATGGCAACATCCTATCATGATGTCTACAAGTATACTTAAAAGCTGCTATTAACTCCCCCTCCTCCTCCTCCTCCCTTCAGGTACACCGTCGGCACGGGCAAGCTTTCGTGTAAGTTGCGGCCTGTCTCCTTCCCCTCAACGTCAGCAACAACAAAGCTGCCCTCCGCTACGTTGCAACATGGCTGGCCTGGCTCTGGAGCACTGGTAATTGTGACGTGATGTTTCTCCAGATTCCTACCAAGGTTCGCAGCTGGCAGATACTTTAACTTTTTCTCAAAATAGGCATGGTGGCTAAACTTCCATGCCTTGTTTCAGACTACGTCAAAGACGTCTTGTTGTAGTTCTACTCTACACTCCTGGAGCTCTCTTGGGGGGGAAATAGAGATATGGGCGAGTGAGTGCTTCTGAGCGCCTTGAGAATAATACCTGAGACCTTCGAATGGAACATTGTGGGAGGCCCATCTGTGCCTGGGCTTCGCTTCATCTCATTTCTGTGGAGACACGTAGCTCCTTAACAAAGTATTCCTCAGAGAATGCCAGCCAACCGTAAGATCGCCAAACCCGTATTTGAAATAGAAATGCCATGTAGCGCGGAGCTTCTCTGTAACTTGCAAACTCTTTTAGTTAACGAGCTGAGCACGCATGGCTGATACTTGGCGCTGAAAGTACCAGTATTCTGTTATGGTCTTTACACAAAAACAGTGGCTGGCTATTGGCCGAGTCCACATTCGGGTGTCAAATATCACTCTCCCCATTTCCTCCAGCATCAACCCCTGAACTTGAGGATAATCCTCCGGTCTCCGCGTCGCAAGGAAGCCACAGGAGTTCGACGGTTAAATCCAACATCATCCACAACATGACAAATGCTAAATTCTCCATCTTCGCCGACCGCGGAAAGTTGCAATATCAACAATCATGGGGATAAGTGAATACATTTCCCGCGCTGCTCGTCATCCCGCATAATTGTGATAGTCCCGCGTATGTCCCCGTCCCCGTGCAGCAGCACACCGTTGGATCCGCGCGTTGATTGCAAAAATGAAGACGAGCGTTCCCAGCATGTGCATGCATCCACGCATATGCAATCAGAAATCTTGGAATTCTCGCCTGCATCCTGTCAGATTTTGTGGAGCAGAAGAAGGATCAAAAACCGTATTTGGAAACTACTAGTACCACAATCGCTGCGGAATATTAAATGCCCTTTGGACGTGGCGCAGGCCCATGTAGTAGCTCAACCACCCTTTTTTTTTTTTTTTTTTCAGATCTTGAAAAGTGAGGAGCGAGACTTGGTGTGGGGTTGATCCAGATTTTCAAAGTCAAAAACAAAACGAAACCAGGAAAAAAAAAAAAAAAAAAAAAAAAAAAAAAAAAACCATTGCGAAAAACAGACAATGGAGCAAGGGTTGGCTGGCGGTCTGGCAAGGCTCGTGTTGGCGTGCTCGCCCTACTCACCCCGCAGTGCCAATGCCAGTGGCCTTGCCGGGCTGCGACATTCCGGCACGTCATCATCGCCGAGGAGCATGGAAGAATTTCTGTTGATCTCTTGGAGCTCTGTGGCGGAATATTTGGAGGAAGCTCCGTCCAATTGGCAAGGCACAAGGATGAGACGATGGCCTGGAATGGCTCCGCTGGCGACCATTGAGGAGGGTATTACTCTTTGGCGATTGGCGATTGAATATTTCTTTTTTCTTTTGCATCCGTTCTTTCATTTTTTGTTTTTTCTTGTTTTTTTTCTTTTTTTTTTCTTTTCGTTTGATAGACGTCAGCCTTCCAGGCGGGTTTCATCCTTGCTGCCTTGCTCTTTGAAACTGCGGATGACGAAACGATAAGCGAGCATTTAGCGAAGGGTTTAAGGCTAGAAGAGTCCCCATAGAGTCGAATTGGCCAATGAGTACGGAGTACATTTGTACGAAATACAAGAATGGATAAAAAATGTTCTGTTGTTTTGGTTGATTTTCTCCATCCAGAGCTCTGATCTGACGAGGAAATGTCAGCGATCAAATCCATTGGTCGCGAATAGCCATCAATTTGGCTTATCCCTCCTTCGTTGTGGGAGGCACAAAGGATGACATCAACCCGCCGAAATTCTCCTAGTCTGTTTCTTTTGTTGAAGAACCAGCATGGTGGGGATCAGGAAGAGCAAGAGAAAGGAGGTGCTCGCAAGCTGTACACTGCAGTGCTTCCTGGGATAGCAGGAAACATTGACCAGGTCTTGGGAGACAAACCGTGAAAGGATTTCTTCCTGGGATATTCAGCTTGCCTGTAGAGCAGGCCTTCGTACGGAGTACTGTCCTGAGTGAATACGAACTATCGCCATTTGTTCCAGCCAATTCCTTCCCAATCTCGCTGAGAACTGGCTAAAGGTTGAAAAAGATCAATATGTCCCCGTTTGTTGGTTTTCCTGGTACGACTCTACACATCCGTAGAATATCGTTCGCAATGCATCTCAATGTATGTACTGTACTCCGTACATATTACCTCCCAGAGTTGAAGTAACAGATCATGCAATGTTCTGTGATCGCATAGCAATCAAACCCCATGCTAGGTGACTGTGTCTTTTGTGTGTTTCTTCACTTGCCTGGGATTCAGCAAACAACTCTGTCTTATCTATATATTAATTCAAACAAGTCAGATGTGTCGCACCACATCGATATATTCACTTTTAAGACAGAGAAGCTAGCGGGAGATTTATACCACGCTTGTTAATATCAAGAGCAAATCATCCTGAATGAGACATCTTTCCTTTACGTGACAATTATATAGTTATATAAAAGTTATGAGAACACAATGTATACAGTATTTCACCAACCCCTTATATATAAAATCTTCATAGCTATAACTAGCAGGTTTGAATAGAGTTAATGGAAGAGGAAACCTCATATTACAATGCAACTTGTTAACAACTCAGATGAGAGAGGATTTTTCTATTTATTCATGCAAACTATAGTTTGGCAGTAACAGTGGTGACTGTCTTGATGTTTTGAATGGAAAATTGTATGCTAGATCCTGATGGTGATGAAAATGACCGCTCTGAATATGCTGTTCGCAGGGCCGCTGTCACGAGGGGCTAATGATGCTTGTGCTGTTTACTGTTGTCAGTGAAAGGAAAGTGGGCTTGGAGCTGCAAGTCTAAGTAGTAAGGTGGGAGTGCAGGAGAAAATTACCGCTTACAATCATGCACGCAACATTTTAACTTGGAGCCCAGTACGCTGTACGTTCTGGTCTAGAGATTTGATTCACCAGGCTAGGGGCCCAGGACATTTTAAGGCTGCTCTAAGCAGTGGAGGGATGTAAATAAAAATATAGAGGTCCGGGGTCTGGATTGAGGAGTTATGAGATGAAAGAGCAATGACATCCGAGCAAAATCAAAACAAATACTAATAGCTAGAAATACAAACATGACGAACATCAAAAAAGACGATAAGTCATGTTGGACAAGAGATAATTGACACTAAACTCCCCCATGAAATCTAAGCCAAGAAGGAAAAACATGAGATAAAAGCTAGAAGCTATACGGTATGCTTGCCAGAACGGATGGGTTGTACAGGACATTATATATGTAACAGGCGGAGGGTGCGGACGCGTATATTACAGTGTTGATGATGATGATGAGGATGATGATGAGTGTTGCATTTCAAAATGGGCCATTGAGTAAAATGAAGAAACCCGATAATATAGCCATGTGCCATATGTATCATCAGCGGGGGCTGGAGAATAAGATAAATCGGATACGAAAACGCCGGAACATGGAGAATTAATATACCAAAAAAAAGGAAATACACCAAAAAGAAAATACACTAAAATGTCCCAAAAAGATATCTGTTTTTGTCACATCGCCTCAGTCTCAAAAAGTGAAATAGCAGGTGAATCCATCAGACCCATCATTGTCTATTGTAGAACAATAGTCCCTGTCTCTTCCTCCATCTTATCTTGCCGTTTGCGCCATGCCCTGCCTTCCTGGCTAATCCTTTGCAATTGGATCTGATACGCGTTATCTTCGATGGTCTCATCGTCGTCAAGGCCAAGACTAAGTTCCCTCCGTCTCTGGCATGCTGAGTAGGTTGCCCACGCGCGATCCGGTTTATTGAACATAGTAAATGTATACTCTATATCCCATTTGTCTTTGGAAGAGAAAAAAGTTGGTCGCTCAACGGGCTTGCCATTTACCTTGCTTTGGATCGTTATGGCCATGGCAAATATTGGTTTTGTGCAGGGGTCCACGGGATCGCCAGTATGGAAGTCGGCTGCCGCTTTTCCTCCAGAAATTTCCTTCTCTGGAGCGTCATCCGCAATTCCTGACGCCGATGCACCAGCCTCAGCGCTAGTTTCCGATGATGATGCTTGAAGGGATGTCCCTTCCTTTCCCAGTGCATTTTCACCTTCCTGCTCGAGTTCGTCGGGGAATAATAGTTTCTTTTGGACATTCTCAATTTCCGCCTTATTGCGATTTTGAATCTCTTCGATTTGCTCCTCCGTCACGGGCTCCGCAAATACATACATGCAGGGTATTTGAGTCTCACGGGTCTCAAAATGGAAGCGCAGCGATTGGTTGGGGAATTTTTCTGTAGCCTTGGCTAAAACTTTGTCCCAGAGGGAGACACTGAGTTGAAACTCCGCGTCGCCGAGGGCAGTGTCCGTTTGACCATGAAGGGCCAGGTCCATTTCGGGCAAGCTGACATATTGGAAGCCGAAGATGCGTTCAATGTTGTGGAAAGCAACGAAGATGCCATCCATACGACCGACGCGGACCTGGAGGGAATATTTCAGGAACGCCGCGCGGATCATGTCGAAGTACTCGCGCTCGAATGACTCCCATTTCCCAAATCGGCCTTTAATTTGGTACCCAAGCCCACGATCGTAGTGCTTCGTATTCATCCGGATCGATACCACAGCACGAGTCTTCAAGTCAAACATGCCGGTGCCTGGAAGCCGGGGGTCATAGGCATCTAGCTGTGCCCTCATAAGGAAGTTGCCGCAGGTGGTATAATGATAAGTTTCAGGCGAAACAGTGTCAGGCTTAACTTTGTCGGTACTCGATCGCCGGTATCGCTCGAACTCTTCCGTAGGCATAGTAAGTAGTTTCTCCATTGACCTGCCCAGGTTCATCAGAATGTTCGCATTGTCGTATTCCTTGTCCGCATCGATAGCGTAAACGCCATCCTTATAACGTAAAAAGACGGCGGACGGCGCCCGCAAGATCTTTGTGAAGTTCTTTGCTACGTCTGAAAAACCTTGTGAAAGAGAACTAGTGTTCAAGGGCCGCCAGGCGGACAGCAAATAGTGGAAATGTGACAGCACAGATGTCATGCTTGAAGAAGACCCTATGTACTTCTTGCCGTGGCAAACGGCCAACTCGCGCAGCCCGTCATCCCGGGAGGAAGTTATGTACTCATTGAGTGCGGAGAAGTCGAATTCCTTGACGGGCATGATCGATCCCAGATAGGGATCAAAGTTGTATACTCGCGTCCTCGGGTCCTGAAGATGGTAAACACCAGGGCTATAGTAACAATTTGTTAGCAGGATATTTCTGGAGAGAAGTCGATATTCGCTTACTTGAACAATGCCCTTTCTAAACCGTATGAGAGTCTCGGTACCGGTGCACCCTCAATGCTAAGAGCTGGATATATATGTATATTTTTTAGCTATGAAGACGGCTATGAGAACGAAAGTAAGCCACATACGGGTTAATGATAAACTTGTCGACTCCAGAATGCCGCTTTGTGTGCCACCTGTTGCTTGGGGGTGCTTCTCCCGCTTTTTTCGCGGGGACCTCGGTGGAGCGATATTCTCCATTTGCTGCCTGGTGTGTCTTGGGTGCTGAACATTTTTAGCGGAATGAAAAATCGCATTGTCCTGACGGGCATGATGAAGGGACTACATTCAAATAAGCTGTTTGAATCTTCAACAAGTGGTTCTAGGGCAAGGATTATGATAAACTAACGGGCCGATCTTTTCTGGGTCGATTAGGAGATGTCCTCGGCTGTGGTTTTGCAGGTGCATGCACGGCCTTTTTTTTTCGCGGTTTGACAGCTGTTTTACTGTCCAAATGTCTTCCAAGAGAGGGGTTCGCGTTTGCTTGTTCCTTGACATTGTCAACTTTTCCGGCTTTCTTCGGTTTATGAGCCTTTTTCTTTGGTTTTTTACCGCTTCCTGGGGTTGCCTTCAATGCCAATTTGATATTAGCATCTCATAATCTAATCTTTGTTCGTAGGGAAAGATGCGCCAAAGGAAAATAGGCACGGTGCTTGTTGAGTGGAGAATGAGGGAAAATATAGGGTACGGATGGCTGTGACCGTACCCTGGGAGCACCACTCACCGAAATCGTCCCGCTTCCCTGCGTTGGAGGGGGATATTTTATGTTAACTATTACAGATGGATTTGTTGGTTCAGAGTTCACATGGGCAGTAGTGAGAGAGCGACGAAAAGAGGGAAGAGCATGAGCACGGAGCCCAACTTCAGCGACTAGACAAGATAAGCAGATAAAACCACTCATGGGCCGTGTGGAGGACTTGAGAGATCTCCTAAGCATTCCAGCGGTTGTCTGATAACGAGAAATAGGGAGATAGGAGGTGGTGAGAATAGTAGTCAAAAATCATCAACGGAGAGTTAATTAAAACGCGTAGAACCAACGTGTTGTAACGAAGAAAAAGAAAGAGAACAAGATAGAAGGAGAAGGAGAAGGTGAAGAAGGGAAGAGGGGGCCCCTTTTGAGGCTCGAGAAGCAGCAATTGAACCTTACAGAGGTCCACGAGAAAATTAATGAGAGAATGAAGCTGTTGAACGGCAAAATCTCTGCCAAAAAAAAAAAAAAAAAAAAAAAAAAAACAGCTATAAAGTCACGTGAGGATCTGCTAGAGCGTGCCGCTGTTAGGTAAGCAGATGCAAATGTCCAGGTAGCTACATTTGACAGTAAAAGAAGGCCTCTTAAATTTGTTACGTGTGTGTTAAGTGCATTAAATTTATATTATCTTGTACCGCTGTCTCATTGCGACATCTCTGAAAATACCTTGACGTCGGCGAAAAGTTTCCCAGGTCCGGCGCAAAAAATCCAGAACACCACAAAAAAAAAAAAAAAAAAAAAAAAAAAAAAAAATACACGAGTATAGAAGAAGGAAAGATACGGGTTTTTGATGCCTTGACGTGCCGCTGGTCCCGTGTTTATATCCTCGGATTGTAAGTGAGATATCTTCGCCTTCTGCTGTTTTACACTGGTTGTATTTCCTTCCTGTTCGTTTTGTGCCTTGGGTGCTTTTCCATAGCTCCAACCAACCCCGCGATACTCGAATGCCCTCTCCATGATCTATTTTATATTAGTTCAGAACCAGGCTGTCAATGTCACTATTGGTACTCAGATATTGGCAATCAATAGTTAAGATTATTTTAGTTGTTTATTTAACATAGTTTATGCTAGGTTTGAATAGTCAATTTTCAATATGCGCCCCTCATTTGGTTGGAGGATGATTTGAATCAAACACTGAAGGGGCCCAATTTTTGGTTTCTCTTTGGCGTTCCTTTCACGTTGCTCCAATGCTATGTCATACATGTATACAATGCCTCTATCCTGGTTGTTTCTCAAGTTCATACAGCGCATGTTACCCGCGATGGAGGATTTTCTAACTCGAGTTCCTAGTCCAAGGGCGGAGAAGTGAATATGCTGCAGGAGAGACTGCGCGTCCTTGTTGTTGGGAGTGGCGGTCGAGAGCATGCGTTTGCTTGGAAGCTCAGCCATTCACCAAGTGTCGATATCGTTTTTGTCGCGCCGGGAAATGGAGGTACTGCCTCAAGCCACTCTAAGATAGCCAACATCGACATCAAGGCCGATGACTATGCAGGATTGGTAACGTTCTCTCAGAAGAACAATGTCAATCTTGTCGTTCCAGGCCCTGAGGCTCCGCTGGTGGATGGCATACAGAAATTCTTTCAGTCGGGTTAGTCACCCCAGCAATCTTCCCCTGGATTAGTTAACACGCAAAGGAGAAGAAGAAGGGAGATATAAGGATTAAAATTATGATTAGAGAAACCTGAACTGCAGTTTAACTGAAAATTAACAATATTTGCAGTTGGAATTAGATGTTTTGGCCCTTCCCAGGCTGCTGCACGCATGGAAGGCTCGAAGACATTCTCCAAGGACTTCATGAAACGCCACAACATCCCGACCGCTGCCTACGAAAACTTCAGCGATTACGCAAGTGCAAGTAGATATCTAGACTCCGTCAATCATGATGTCGTTATCAAGGCCAGTGGCCTTGCTGCTGGAAAAGGGGTTATCATCCCCCAGTCGAAGGAGGAAGCTCAAAAGGCACTAAGGGAAATGATGCTTGATCGACAGTTTGGAGAGGCCGGAGACGAGGTTGTAATCGAAGAGTTCCTTGAGGGAGACGAACTCAGTATTCTTACATTCTCCGATGGGTACACGGTCAGGTCGCTCCCGCCCGCGCAGGATCACAAACGCATCTTCGACGGAGATCAAGGTCCCAACACGGGAGGCATGGGTTGCTATGCGCCAACGCGAATTACATCAAAGGAAGTGCTTGATGAGATCGACAAGACTGTTATTATCCCTACCATTAGCGGAATGAGGAGAGAAGGTGATATTGGGTCTTCTTCCGTGATCTGCACTTCGAGAGAGACGACTAATTGGGCTTTCTAGGTTTCCCATTTGTTGGAATTTTATTCACTGGACTCATGATGACCAAGAATGGACCTAAGGTCCTTGAATACAATGTCCGTGGCGGTGATCCAGAAACACAAACTCTTCTGCCTCTCCTGAGTGATGACACTGATCTAGCCGAGGTGATGATTGCTTGTACTGAGCATTGGCTTGATGGTGTGACGATAAAAATTGAGCCGAAATTTTCCGCCACTGTAATTGCTGTCGCAGAGGGATATCCAGGTTCCTACGCGAAGGGCCGGGATATTTCCCTGACTCCACCACCGGCGGCAAATACCCTGATTTTCCACGCAGGCACCACTCTAACAAACAATCACCTGAAAACATCCGGTGGTCGTGTTATCGCGGCAACATCCACAGCTGCCACGCTCGAGGATGCAGTAAGCGACGCCTACGCCGGAATTTCTACTGTCAACTTCCAAGGGATGCATTACCGTAAGGACATCGCACACCGCGCCTTTAGATCCACATCCGCCTCCAATGCTGAACCCCTCACCTACGCCGCTGCCGGCGTCTCCATAGACGCGGGCAACGACCTCGTCAAGCAAATCAAAGCCAACGTCGCCCAGACCCGACGCCCAGGAACTGACGCCATAATCGGCGGTTTCGGCGGCACCTTCTCCCTCTCAACCTGCAACTCAGGCTTCCACCCTTCCTCGCCAACTCTAATCGGCGCCATCGACGGTGTCGGCACCAAGCTCGCCATCGCCCATGAAATGCGCGTGCACAACACCGTCGGCATGGACCTAGTGGCCATGAACGTCAACGACCTCGTTGTCCAGGGCGCTGAGCCCCTCTTCTTCCTCGACTGCTACAGCTGCGGCAAACTCGATGTCGCCACGGCTGCAGCATTCGTGTCCGGCGTTGCTGCCGGCTGCGTCGATGCCGGCTGCGCACTGATCGGTGGAGAAACGGCTGAGATGCCTGGGCTATACGCGGGCACGGCTTACGACGCTGTCGGCGCTGCGGTGGGTGCGATCGACACGGCGAAGCGCACGGTCCTGCCGGACATAGAGCGGATGCAGGTCGGCGACGTGCTCCTCGGGCTGGCCAGTAGTGGCCCGCACTCCAACGGATACTCTCTGGTGCGGAAAGTTGTCGAGCGCTCGGGCCTCTCGTACCACGATGCTGCGCCCTTTGAGACCGCGGCTCCGTCGCTCGGTGCTGCGCTGTTGACCCCTACGCGGATCTACGTCAAGCCGCTCCTGGCGGCTCTCGCGGCGGCTCCCGGTGCGATTAAGGGTCTTGCGCATATTACCGGTGGCGGACTTGTGGAGAATATCCCGCGCGCGCTCCCAAAATACCTGACAGCGCTTGTTGATGTGGCGTCGTGGCCACTTCCGCCGGTGTTTAGGTGGCTGAAGAAGGCTGGGGGAATTACGGGCTCGGAGATGGGGCGGGCGTTTAATAACGGGATTGGCATGGTTATTGTTGTTGAAAAGGAGGATGTGGCACTTGTGAAGGGATTGTTGGAAGGAAAGGGGGAGAAGGTATTCGTTGTTGGAGAGTTGGTTGCGCGTGGAGAAGATGAGGGTTGTGTGTTGAAAAGCTTGGAAAGTTGGGAGTAAGATTGATGGATGGATGGATGGATGGATGGATGGATGGATGGATGGATGGTTATGGGATTTGCGTCATATCTTTTATGACATTCATTTTTGATAGATCTTTTATGCCGCCATGTGGTTAGTTTAGTGTTCGACGCATCGTTCACTCACGTAGGTTTGTTAACAACAAAACAAGGAATCGGTATATTTGTTTGGCTATTTCCCGCTAGTATCTCCCGTTTAATCAACTTAGTAGTACTTTGTGGCCAGATATGTTAATATTTATAGAAGTGTATGTGTTTGTCCAGCGCTTGGGTGGCGCCGTTCCTACTTAATCCAGGAGCCAATCAGAACCCGCTACATAACCTTATTTCAACCTCCTTGTTGTTCACGGCAAATCCCACCAAAGCAGGTCCATGTTTGTTTGTCAAAAGGCAGTTTCCTTCGTCCGCGGACGCCAGATAACAACAGTAGGAAAGTCAGCTTATGTGGAAAGAATAGGGTTTCTTCAAGAATATAAGTGACTATTCAATTTAGTTTAACTAGAGAAAAGTATGAAACATGAAACATGCAATCATGAGAGTACTGCACCGGGGAAAAGCAGTAATTTTCATACTAGGATGTTCGTTCAAATTGTGTACGTTTCTCAAAGGTCCAATAACTGGATAAGGAAATCATCAATGACAGATATATGGGGAATGGTGCTCTCTCAGGAAAGAAAATGCGAGACAGGGGAATCAAGGGGCAAAGTAGGGAAGGGATATCCAAATCAAGGATCAATGTGACGTTCTCGAACAGGAGCAAATCAAAGAGGCATAGCTAATGCAGCTGGCACACATGAACTGAAAAAGCATCAAGGAGGGATTCTGAGATTCTGCTGTAACGGGGGATCGGATATCAGCGGGGATTTCTCAGCGGCGCCATCAGCGAATGGAAAACCGAACGCATCGACAAGAAGATGGAGAAATGCGTAGGGGTGAACAGTGGATGGATGGGCGCTAGACTCACAAGAAGGAAATTCATGATCCGTATCCGGCACCGAAATGAATGGAATGCGCGGGCGGATTAATGTCCGTTTGGTTGGCGCTCGTGTTCGGGACACCAATCATAAATGTACTCCACATTCCAGTCTTCTTGGACACAATCGGGGTAATCAGAACACGGGCCGTCGATAGGGGTTCTGCTCTTCAGGCAGAAGCACCGATAGTAAATAGTGTACATCCTACACATTATGGCGGATTGCGTGGAAAACCGTGGATACGAGGGAGAATGGGAAACCTATCCCTACAGAAACTAGAATACCGACAACTAAACGGTTAGTTCTGGTGATGTCTCAGACTCTGTTAAACATACCGCGCAACCTAGGGCAACCCACGACGTGCACACTCCGCGCAGTTTCTCTCCAGATGGACAGTCGCGAAGTCCAAGCGGGTGCACCCCTCGATAGCGCAGAGATTGAAGACTTCACCTGCCAAACACTGACACTTGTAGGTGGTTCTAACAGTTACACACATGTGATGGCAGTCGCGAAAGCGAGCTCTTATAACCAGTAGCACAAGCTGTTTGCTCAAGAAGAACAGCCGTTTACCTAACAATACAGACAACGCGGGCAGTAATCTTCAAGATAGACGTCGACCCAATCACTATCGCAATCAGGGTACTGGTCACAGTTATTGGAAGACTCTGATTCTAAATGCATGCACTTGTAGTAGGTACAAACTCGATAGCACATTGCTGACCAGCCAGAAGGAAATGTCAACTTGTTGCTTGCTGGAAGTTACTGTTGTGACGAAGTGTATTGGAAGCACAATAAGCAGTGCGCGTAAGGAGAACGAGGTAGATGGGTTCTGACCTTTCTCGCAGGTTGTGGGAAGGGTGAAGGGTAGATAGAGAGCGAGGTTCTTCTTCCTAAAAGTATTGCAGGTGGCGTTTTACTTTTCGGGGAATGGAGAAGTGGACATAGACAGGGGGGGGGGGGGAAACAGAGTATAGATCGACTGACTAAATTCTTATTTGGACCTCGAGTATGAAGGAAATAATAGAAGTAGAAAAGAGAGCAAGAAAGCCAGGATATGAGAGTCAATTTATATTTTATATACCCTGAAGCTTCCTCGCGAATCTCCACCCCCTTGACAGGAAGATGCCGTACCGGCATCCCCCCGGCCCCCTCCCGGATTGGTAATATTAACATGTTCTATAAATATTGAAAGCAGCTATTGTTCCACTTGAAAGATGAAAAAAGACAAAATGACACAAATCATCATTGATTGTATCACATGGCACCCCCGACGCAATGTGCCGTTTGGTGCCCAAGAGGCTGATGGCTAACAAACGGAATGAAGACGATCACCCACTGGCAAGGCGGAATACCGAGCGAAACTGAAAGCCGTGAGGCTGCGCATTGTCGGGTCTATTAAGGCTCTGAAAGGGTATATAAATAGGTGACAAAGGGCGTGACCACGATGCGAAAGAGACGTAGTGTGATTCGGTCCTGGGTTGCACAGTGCGGCAGATACCATCATCTTTGTATTCACACATTGGGTTTTCAAAGGGTTGAGATGCCGCAACAAAACCGCATTGTCACTGAAGAAAACTGGCATGATGTTGAATTAAGCTTAAGCGCTACACTCAGCTGCGTTAGACTAACCCTAAGTCCGGTTATCGTTTCCTCTGTCTCAGAGAGCCAAGGGGGACTTTGAGAAATCCGGCCAGCAAGACTAACTTTGGCGGTGACTAGTTTAGCATCGCCAGTACCGTACCTTAGTAGCCAGCCCTGTCTGGGTCTTCTGT
The DNA here is from genome assembly GCF_000149585.1 of Histoplasma mississippiense. Classification (NCBI taxonomy): domain Eukaryota; kingdom Fungi; phylum Ascomycota; class Eurotiomycetes; order Onygenales; family Ajellomycetaceae; genus Histoplasma; species Histoplasma mississippiense. The sequence goes on along the minus strand of NW_001813971.1, from coordinate 408,946 downwards.
ATAACTACTGATGAGTATTTGGATGTTGATCACTAATGTTATTGCAATCATTAGTTATCTATTCCAAGTACATGTACATGTACATTTGAATGCTGAGCCGCGATCACTGGGAGCCTGCGGGATCGGCTAAGTTCCTTGGTATTATAGACAAGCTGTATCTAGACAAACCAAAGCGTAGGAGTAAATCTAGAAAAATTCCAGAACACCTTATCTGATGCAAGGTACCGCTGGACTGGGGAACGCTAGAATCTTCTGTTGTAATCCTATGTTACATTTCAGCAGTCCAGCAGTCAATGTTTTGGAAGTAAGCTTAAGAAGCTTGAGGCTTGTATAAAGTTTAGCTGTCCGGTTCATTAGTTTGGTATATGGCTAGATCGATTCATTTTGACGTCTATGTAAATTTCTAGTGATGCACATCTTCATCTAGCAAAAAAGAATAAATGAAGAAGAGAACCGGAAAAGCGAGTACAATAGCAATACAAAATAAGATCATTAAAATAGAAATTAAAAATAAGATAAAATAAAATAAAATAAAGTAAAGTAAAGTAAAGTAAAGAATTTAGTAGTAGCCCTATTCTTCCCTAGCACAGCGTCAAAATCCAGCCGTTTCGCGCGCTCGGAAACTCAGAATCTCGTTCCCGAACCTCGGACCAACTCTATCGAGAATCAGAGTTTTTAACTTTGATCCTCATCGGAACTTGTCCTGATCGCAAATACAGAATCAAATCATGGTTTGGGATCAAAAAAAAGCCAAAAAGGGGAGTTAGATTGATGAAGGCTATAACTATATACATTTTCAGTAACTGTGTAAACATCACGCCTTCGCTGTAGCTTGACTATTTAGAACAGTTGCGTTCATTGCTCGCAATCAATCAAGGATGGCTTCATTTCAAACAACCTCGCCAAGTCCAGCACATGGCCATATCCTCGAAAGATATATGCTATCTATATCTATAGATATATATATTAATATTGGAGTAAATCATCTTCTCTGCATATGTACATTTTTCCCCTCCTCTGGGTATATGACGCCCGCTTTTCCAGAAAGGGTCATCTCAAGTCCTCCACTTTCCCAAACCTCCTGCACTCAGTGTCTCAATATATATACAGATAGAAAAAGAGAAAAAAAAAAAAAAAAAAAGAAAAAGAAAAAGAAAAAAGAAAAATTACGGTGCGCCGGTATACAGCTGCTTTCCCCCCTTCTTAAAGGCGAGAATAACCTTCTGCCCACGAGAACCGACAACCCACTTGGCAAATTCCTTCGCGAGCTGCAGATCCTGCGCCTGCGCGCCAATCAGCAAGTGCGCTGGGTTAAGCAAGGGGTCGTCGGCGTGGTCACTGCCCTCTTTGTAGATGACGATGTTGTCGCGGACTTCCTGGGTGACGGACAGGAAGGTACCGCGGTCTGTGATGGTGTATTCTTCCAGCATGGAGGCGGCGTGGAGGGCCTGGATGGGGTACGCGATGTATTGGTGGTACCATTTTGCTTCGGGGTTGGCCCAGGGGACCTTTTTAAGTATTTTAGTTTGATTTGTTTGTACAATATATATATATATATATATATATATATATATATATATACTGGGCAAACTGAGAGAGAGGAGGGAAAACGAAAAAAAAAAATGGGAGCTTACCTGTCCAATGCCAATAAACAGCGATGAATCCTTAATATTCGTAGCAGATTTGTCGAACCTGGTCAGGAACCTGGTGGGCGGCTCCGTGGTCCCACGCTCGGCCGCCTTGAAGATATCCGAAATCATTTTGAGGATCTTGTCTTTCTTGTTCAGTTTCGCAGGGTTGGACCGGGGTCCGATGAGCATGAAATGGTCACGCCAGGCATAGTAGCTGGGGCGCAGGGCGATGCCCTCCTCCATGGCTAGGTCCTCCGCAACGGGGCTGTAGGTGAAGGCGACGTCGGCAGCACCGCTCTGGAGGTTGTTGATAGACTCGGTGGTATCGCTCTTGATCCAGGCAATTCGGAACGGTTCAGCACCATGGTCGACTCTGAACTTGATAAAAGCGTCGGCAAGTTCTTATTTGGCAAGTCGGGTTAGTTGGATTGTTTGAAGATTTGTTTGAATCCATCCGTAAGGTATCCATGCACGGTGGTTGGTGAATTTCTTTCTTTCTTTCTTTCTTTCTTTCTTTCTTTCTTTTCCCCCTTACCTCTAATCAGCCCACTTTGGCCAGCACCCCCATTGGCAATCCTGAGCGCGATAGTATCATTATCATGGTAGCCCGCATCGTACACTTCCTCCAGATCCGCTGCATGGACTCCGGTGGTTGCGAATTGCAGTAGGCATGCCAAAGCAAGCGACTTCACAAGAGACCGCATCATGATTGCTGTGTCTCCGCCGTTCTTCAAGGAGCAAAAAAAAAAAAGAAAGAAAGAAAAAACAAAACAAAACAAAACAAAACAATAGCAAATATCACTTTTCAACAAAAAAGGGGAACACATGGTTCCATTGCTTTGGAGAGAAAGGAGAGAGAGGAAAGACAGAGAGCGCAATGCTTTGTTTCATATACTGCGGGCTGAGCACCTCCGCTGGTGAGATGCAACAGAGTTTGCAGCGATCGACATCACTCTCTCCCTAGTCTACGTCGTGGCCAGCTGGGAGGTGATATTTCTTTTTCGAGGTCCGCAAAAGGGAAAAAAGCGGGACGGGGAGGAAGAAGCGACGAGAGGACAACTAGTGGCCTCTGGTTACCGACTACCACTTGCTACCCTTGAGCGGGGCGGACGATCCAGAAGAGGGTAGCCCGCCCGAAGCTACAGCCTCCGCTCGGGGAGTCGGAGACGGGAGAACTCGACGACATCGTCTGGATGGGGACAACGTGTGTGTAGGTGATTCGTGTAACTCAATTTTCAGACTCGTACCCAGGCCACCGGCCCAGAGAGCGCATCGAACAGGCCTTCACCGTGAGCCGGGACGGTCGGACAGGGTCAACACAGGGAAAATGCAAGGGCAGCAGGGTAATGGCCACAACGCTGGTTCGTTGACGAGTTCATCTCAAAAAAAAAAAAAAAAAAAAAAAAAAAAAAAAAAAAAGGCGGAAAAATAAACGCAAAAGTCAAGGTTCGATTATGTCAGTGAACCAGACAAACTCTGCTTGGAAAGTATGGAAAAAGTATAAGTATACACCAAGTTAACTAACCCGCATTTAGGAAATGAATTCTTTTGCTTCATAGCACTCCATTATTAAATGTATGGAATTAATATGATATATATGGCTATCTCTGAGCTGTATTTTTATATTATATTTGTATATAGTTCCTACTGGGGTGTGGCCGTGGAAGTTACAAAGTAGTGTTTATATTCTGACCTACATTGTATCTACGGAGTATTAAATGAAGATATGAAATCTATCCGGGGACAAATGTTACATCTAGCTCTCTTATTTATTACTTACCCATTTGTTGAATTGATAACCACTAGTTATTTAGTTATTCCCACTCAAAGACTTCTTCTCCAAAAAATGTAGCCGATGCACGCCAATATTCTTCATGATGAAGAATTAAAATTTATTCTTCAAATAGGTGGCAGACACTGTGGTACTCTGATTGAGTGGGTTTAGCCTGCAAATTCTTCACGAACCAAAGCACCCAGGTTCTCATGCTGTGATGTGCCCAATAGTAACTAGCCACAACCGTGTCGTGGTTTTCCAGCCCCGGGACCAATGAGAAGCTGGTGCAAACTCTATCTCGCACTAGAAAAGCATCCAGCAGATGGGATCTGTGACTTCTGCAGTGGTTGGGCGGACTTGTCTGGTGGACGGCTTGAGACAGTGCGAGTTGTCGGCGACATCTCGACGCTGTCCCGGTCCATGCCTTGGGAGGGCAAGCTGGATCCGAGATGAAAGGCAGCAAGGTCCCCACGAGGATCGAGAGGGAACACATCCAAGGGATATAGTTTATGGGCAGAATTTTGGATAACTTAACTACGAGTTGCTGTATGCGAGTCCCCGAATCCGAACCATCCCGTCTCCAAGAGCATCGATTTCACCAGGAACTCCCTTCTGCACCCGCCACCTGTCAACACATGGGAAGCAGGGAAATGAGCGCTTTTCGGTTTTTCAGCTGTCATGGTTCCGTCCAGAGCAGCCGCCCACACTTGCCAGGGACTGCATTTGTGGTTCCCATCCTGTGGTTCCGGGCACGGGGTGGTGCCAACGATGACCACCTACGACGCAAGGAATGTTGGATGAGCGTGTCCAGTTCTCAAGCTCCATCTCGAAAAATTTTCGTCGATGTGACATCATCAAACTACGTCTAGGGGTCTAGTTAACTACGCTGTAACGAACTAGCGGTGGAGCTTGATATCAGCAATAGCTCAACTTGATTTTGGGTATCATCAAAAAAACCGATTTGACGCATTTGTCATTATAGGCTGCCCTCGTATCGGAGTACCTCAAGGGTGGGTTCCACCGGAAGAAGCTAATTAATACTACTTGGCTTGACTATGGGCTTGATGGCCATGGAGCTGCTGGCATTCTTGCTGATCTCCTCCATATTGACATGCACGATTGTATGGGGCTTGACAACCTCGAGAGACACGGTGTACTTACCAATGCCCTACCTATTTTGTCAATGGTGATTGATGCAAGGACTCGAAGACGCTGATAACTAGTGGTTTCGTTCCAAAGGAATGTATACTGGACCCTGTACAGATGTACTCTGTGCTCGGTACGGAAGGGTTCAAAAAATCTCCATTATTCCCGCAATTTTCCGACTACAGCCCTCCCGCCTTTTGGCTTTTTCTTCCTGTTTTCATATCCGAAGTACGGAGTACTCATAGTGTCATAGCCAAGCCAACTTGGAGTCAACAGCCAAAGAAACAATCAAGCCAGCCGAATGCATGAAAAACCAATAGTCGAATTCTAGTGACAACTAACCAACTAACCCCCAGAAGTTTTCAAGACGCAAACAAACCTGCAAGACACAGAGTAACTCCCCTCTCTCTAACCCATTATCTCCTCGTCAATAACAATCACATCCCTTTCCCCTCCGTTCCCACTCCCACTCTCTATCCCCGCCACCCCCTCCAACCTCTCAAGCTTCCCCAACACCTCTGCCCGCCTCTCCCCGTTCACCACCAGCTCCCCCACCGCCCGTGCGCGCCTCGCTTCCACCACCCGCAGCTCCCCAGGTAACCAATCCAACTTAGCCCTCGTCGCCTCCTCCTCGCGCCGCAGCCACACAAGCTTCTGCTCCGCCGCGCGACGCTCGCCGATCAACGAGGCAAATTCGTCCTCGGCCTGCTTCGCCCACGTAGCAAGCTCCGTCCGCCGAGTTTCCAGCGCGCGCAGCCGGGAGAGGAGGAGCTCGTGTGGTTGGGTGCTGGTGCTGGTGCTGGCTCTGCCAAGTTGGCCCGTCCTGGCGGTTGGACCGTGGCTATTGCCTGCGGTGCTGGTAACGGGAGCAGGAGCGGCGGCGGCGGCGGCGGTGGGGACCGCCCTCGCTGATACTACTTCATCGGCAAAGGCGGTAGCGCTGCTGCTTTGAGTGGCCAGCGATCGTAGGGCGGTGGTGAATTTGCCGGGCTCCTTTTTGCGCGCTGCGGAATGTAGCTTTGGGCGTTTGTTGCTGCTGCTGCTGCTGCTCTCGCTACCACTACCACTTCTGCTGCTACTGCTGCCCTGGTCCCCTGAGGCGGGGGGGCGGGGGTGCACCTTTCCCGACACTTGGTATGGGTGGAGATGCGGCGGGGATTCACGTGCCGGGTCGCGGTCTACCCTCTGCGGTTCTTGCTGCTGAGCCTGCTGCCCTGACTCCGGCTCCGACTCTGGCTCTGTTGGATCCATTGCAGAGAAATGGTCTAGTGTCTTTGTCGGCAGAGTTAGACCTCCTGTCCGTCGTCGAGTGAACCGAATCATGGTCTGCTTTTCTCCCCAGGACGGCGGTTCATTATCACCAGGCATCTAAGAGAGGAGCTGGGTAACTGTTAATAATATATATATATAAAAGGGAGGGGATCCGGTCCGGAGGGAATGCAAGGTATCTCTATCTATCTTCCTATTCACTGGATGGCGATTCACTGGACAGTAAACTATGCGTACCTGGATAAGCAAAAAAGCCAAAGATTGTAGAATCTCAACGAAGCGGCAGGGAATAATCATAAAATCATAAAATCATAAAATCATTCCCGACCCCCCCCCCCCCCCCCTCCCCCCCGCGTAAACTGCCCTATGCAGCGTGTTTCTGGATGCGTTCTGTAGTATAGATATAATCGCTAGCTATATCGATCTACCTGCTTTTTCCCCCCGTACATTGAATGTACAGTAGTACATATATACCAAGTAGGCGATACTCCAGCCCACATGCAAGAACGGGGAAACATGGCTGCCCAGGACGGGAAAGGGGATTCGAGGAGAAGACGGGGAAGGAGAAGAAGCCGAGCGACGCAGATGCTGCTGTTGTGGGCATTGATTTCCTCGTCGCAGCCGTGGGCCATCTCAATGCAATGCGCTCCTCTCCGTTTTCCGTGCCTGTTGTGCGCTTGTTGCTGTTGCTGTTGCTGGTGCTGGTGCTGGAGGGTCAGTGTTGAGGATTTTATTTACATGGGCATTGAGCTATTGGTGATGCGCGGAACTGAATTCTACCCATGCAGAGAGATAGAATATCGATACCAGCAACGGCTCTCATCTGGTAATAGTATCGAGGATTTTTCTAAGTGTGGGGCCCGTTTTGTCGCTCGCGGGCTTTGCTTGGGTCGTGTAATTGGAAACTGCCACGGGAGGAGTATAGGGGATGGATAAGGTATACACACATATATATACATATATATACCAATAAACGAAATGGCCCATGATAAGTGAGCTTGGATATCTCGTACATGCACAGTACATGTACGCGGATGTGTCTAATCGGTAATACACTGATGATAGTAGACACAAGGGAAAATATAAAGAAGAAAATTAAGGAAGCATTAAAAAGGCGCCGAGAAACCGTGATAGATACCCAAAGGAAATAGGGAAATAGGGAAATAGGGAAATGGGAAAATATACGCCCTCTCTACCGATAAATACCTGAAGCCCTCGCAATCTCCTCTACAGACCGCTGCGCAAAATCCACCGCATCACCGCCCCTCCGCCGATGCGGGCTCCGCGAATGACGACGACTCTCCCTGCTCCCGCTCAACAAATCCTCATGCTCAATATTCTCAAACGAAACATCACTCCGATTCTTCCTCAGACCGGCTCCCCCATATTCATCATAGCCACCACTCCCATACGCCAAATCATCCTGGTCACTGCTGCCGCCACCCCCACCAAACGCTCCCGCCGCGTCCCGCGGATCGAGACGCAGGTTCCGCTGCTCACGATCAAAGGCAGATAAAAGGACACCGAGCCGTTCCTTCTGCGACGCAATATACTCCGCCTGTTCCGCCTTGGACGCCGTCGCAATGCTATCGGGAATCAGCTTGCCGCTAGCGCTGAGTTCCTCGGCCTGCACGTCTCTGCTTTTCCCCGAGGAGGTTGCCGACCCAACAGCGGCGGCGAGGAGGGAGTACAGATCTGCAGCGGGGCTGGCGAGCGACGACGCCGCGCCTGCTGTGCCAGGGATGGTGAAGCGGGATAGCAGCGACTGGGCAAATCCCGCCGCACCGACTGCCTGTGGTGGGTGCGGGGAAGGCGCAGCAGCGGCTGCCATGGGAGGGAGGCCCAGGACCCTTTCACGAAGGAGGTTGATGGCTTTGTAGAGGTACTCCAGGCCGGCGGATTTGGCGCTGTCGTGGGTTTTGCTGATGAAGTGTTCGATGTCACGCTCGTGGCGGCAGAGGAATGGGTCGATGTATTCCCTGTAGAGCATTTTGGCGCCTTGGGTCTGTGGGAGGACAAGGTAGGAGAGGGCGAAGAGGCGAATCCAGCTGTAAAAGGGGAGCCTGTGTTTGGGGTAGGCGGGCATGGGTTAGTATTCACTTCACGCCGATGACAGCCAACTTAACTTTCGTGCTGGGCCTGGGGTTTTTCTGAGGCTTCCCCCAACATACCATCCTATAATGAAATAGGTCCAGGATTCAACCAGCAAGACTATAGACATGACAACCCAGTACATGAGCCATGGTGCTAATTGGGAGGGATCGGAGCTTCGGAGCGCTTTGTAGGACGCAAAGATGGGGAAGAGGATGGTGAGCACGGAGCTATATGTGAAGCGAAGCAGAATTCTCGGTCAGCATATTGATCGTGCTCGATAATAATAAAACTCCGCAAGGATGGGGGAGGATCTTCAGAGCTATATAGATGCTGGAAACCGAAGCGCCGCTGAAGGAAGTGACTCACGATAGTAAATCCGCAACGATGCCGAACATTGCAGGCAGATGACCAACCAGTCTAAACTAAGACCAAAGCAGAAGAGAAAAGCGAAAAGGAAAGAAAAGAAAAGAAAAGAAAAGATATCTAGTATACGACCCGAGCTCTTGCTGCAATAGATAGGCGGGCAGAACGGAAGCGGGAGGCTGTAATGTGCAGGTGGCTTGTGAAGAGCCGCAGAGAAATCGCTGCGAGATCACGGATGTCCCAGTGGCTTCTTTTGCTCGAGTGGATATCCTGGATATCTCGACACCGCACGGCAGGACAGCGCTGGCGGACGTTGCAGGTTCAAGTTGCTGCGGAGGTTATGCTGGGGAGAAGTGTGGGGAATGTGAGGGATGTGGACTATCGTTGTTCTACCTAACGTTGACTAAATAACTAGCTGTGGCCTCGGCGGCTTCGGGGCTGACGAAGGATAGATAGACAGACAAGACAGACAGACACTCCACCGTGATATACTCAATACATGCAAGACACAGCTGGCTACTGGGATCTACAGTACGAGCATCTGCACGTACCCAGCTGGGTGGCTGCCGTATTGTTTACGCAACCTGGCTTCTACAAGCGGGGCAGCTTTTTATCCAACAAGAACGCTCCGATCGGCCAGGTTAGAGAGTATTGCACGGAGTACAATTGTACGGATAACATCCTGAATGCAAGGTACATAGTGTCGAACGATGATGATATATCTGACATCGTGTAATGGCCACGAGGAGGCTGTTTATTTCCTAAGAACCTACTACTTAACTATCCTGGCCAGCTCTCGGTTGAATACTCGTATAGTTACTTACTTCCCCGATCGATCACACCCTGCAACCTCTCCCTAGGCTTGCTTTGGCAACCCTCGAGGTCATTCAGCGAGCGAACTGCAAATTTTCACTATAAAACCTCTGGAGAAACAGGGAGTGGGATTCCGCACCAAGCACTTTTGTCACATCATGTCCTAGACACTGTACATGTTTCAGAGCGGTTCTAGACCCCTTGACGGAATGGGGTTCTCTTGTGTTTCTAGAAGATGTCCCAAGCGGAATGAGAGAGATCAAACCGGCCCACATCTGTCTGTGGCACCTCCGCGACATATTCGAGCATTGGCACTATTCCAATCGAGGTGCTTTTGCGAAGGCAATTCATCAATTCCAGTGAACCGGAACGGAACTCAGACGGGAGACTAGACTACGCTCATGGCCTGGGCCGTAGAAGATGCCATCGGTCGTGTCTTGTCCACTCAGTTTTCTAACATCGCCCGCCACCTTGAGACGTGATAGTCGCTACCCGAGGGCAAGGCTAATGTGATCGAATACGATTTGAATCTGCCCCAAAAAAAAAAAAAAAAGACTCCCTATTATGATGTTTGTTGCTCACTTCCTTTGGCTCCTCTTAATCCTTAGGCTCAAGACATTACAGAATTTAAAGACATAAGCAGGCAGAGCCTGATAGAATGGACGAACAGCGAGACAGGACCTGATGGTGTACGCTGGCATGGCCTCAAAAGAAAGGCCTTTGTATGGCAAAAGCAAGGTTCTAGATAGCCGAGATCAGTACTGATAGTGAGACATTTCGCAGCTCCAGGGATGGAATTGCATCCTCCCTCTGACAAGGAACTCCCCTTCTCTCACATTCCAATCCATTGGGGAAGTACTGTACATACATGGAGAGTAGATACAGCAACTTGGCGTCTGCACGCAGCGTTATCGTGCCGTTTTTATTTTATTTTATTTTATTTTTTTTATATTAGTTGTGGTATGTATTGCGTCTTATCCAATAACTAAATAGAGAGAGAGAGAGAATTATTGACTATCTCATCATCGTGAGCTGGGGTTTGGGTATTTCATCATATGTGTTCACCATACTAAATAAATAGTACGCAATAAAACAGGAAACCACTTTGAAACCATCAAACCATCTGAAAATCAAAACCGTTACTTCCCCATCCAAGCGGGACTGCTTCCCATGTTCTACATCATAGAATGAGCCATTTCTTCTGAGGGGAGAATTCATTACTCCTCAACAAAAGTTCCAAAGAAGAAAAAAAAAAAAAAAAAAAAAAAAAAAAAGAGTTAGGTGGGGAATCTACAAAACATCGCCCACACCCCTCAACCCCCTCAGCGCTCCTCCTCAGAAGATGAGACTGACTCCTTCTCCGCATCCTCAAGACTCTGCGACTTGCCCAGAACAGGGTCACGGATCAGAAGAGCAAAGACAACCAACAACACACTGAGACAGATACCAGTGATGCACAGCAGTCGCTGGACGTGGCGGTAGGCATCAATGACACCATCGCGCACCGGCGTGCCGACCGGGTGAGCCGTGGCAAACCCAAATGGGTTGCCATATATTGTGCCCGCGTCGATTGCGTCCCCGACTCGATCCTGGATAGCGCCCGGGAGCACCTGGTTCCAGATCGCGCCCGAGATGGCGTTCCCGAGGGCACTGCCGATGTTGTAGCTTGCGAGGTACAAGCCGGTGATGACGGCCACGTCTAATATCAAGGTTAGTTGGATTCGGGCGCTGAGGGTTTCCTTTTCTTTCTTTCTTTCTTTCTTTTTTTTTTTTTTCTTGTGGTTGGTTGTTTGTTGAACGTGGGCTCATTGGGGAAGGGAGCGGCATATATTTTATATACTCACGTTCATGTTTCGTTGCAGCTTGAATACTTGCTTGGGCGGGGTAAGGGAATAATCCACCAGCTTTAATAGGAGGTTAGTTTTAGTCTCGTCAATATTTAACTTAAAATCTAGAGGACAAAGGGTGTTTTTCGTTGGGCAGTTGGAGCTTGTGAGGTTATATCTTACCAATACCGAGCAAGACCTGAGCACCGATGACCCCAGAGTGGCTGGCGCCGCCTGATCCCCCACGGAAGTGAATGAGAATACCGAACGCAACCATGAACAGAAGGGTTCCGCAGATGATCATGACCTTGAGCCGACGAATCTTCAAGACAACGAGACCGGCGATGCAGCCCGTAATGACAGACGAAAAGCTGTACAGGGAGGTGATGCGAGTGGCGCTTTTGATGGACTCGTCGAAAGCAACAATCAACACCGTATAGAGGAAGTCTCCCTGGAGATACCACGCTGAGAAAAGAGGGAGAAGGGAAGGGAGAAGGATGGTTAGCCTAGGTCGCAGAAGCTTTCAGAGAAAATTGGGCGGTTCGTCCGTACCAGTGTTCAGCATCACCGCAATACCAAGGGCAGCCCAGACGGCACGGTCTTTAAGAAGCTGGGCAGATTCTGTTAGTATCCCCAGAGCAGACGGCAAGACAGGGAATTCCAAATATATGGCGGGTGAGGACTTACTCTAAATGGAACCATGGGATGCTTGCAAGATCTCTCCCAGAAAACGAAGACGGGAATGCAACAGACCCCAATGACGAGCGGCGCAATAACCTTGGCCTTCTGCCATTGAGTCTGGACTCCCCCGGCAAGAGTAAAAGGAACGAGGATAAGGGCGAAGACGGCAATCAAAAGGATGACGCCTATTACATCCAGCTGCCAGAAGAGGTCTATCGAGAGCCGGCGCGCGCCCAGAAGCTGATACGAACTTTTATACCCAGCAAGCGCGCCATCTACTTTTGCTCTTCTGTGGACGATAAAGAGAGATGCGATCAACGGCAAACAGCACACTATATGATTTCCCAGTTAACTTTTTATTCTCTTGCTTCTACTTCCTTTCCTCTTCGCTCGGATGGCAGATTCGTTGATTCTGGATAATAACATACCTGGGTAGATGATTGCCCACATCCCAATTCCTGTAGGGGCTGTTAGCTGAATCTTGAGTCGAGTCGTATCACGAAGTGTTGCATACCCCATTTCCATGTTGTAACGCCCAGCACAGCATTTGTGACATTCCCACTCACCCAAGTATTGATCTATATCCGATTAGTGAGATGATTTTGGCCCCTGGAGAAAGGAGATTGTTAATGACTCCAAAACGTACGAGGAATGGTAATGCAGGAACATAGGAGAAGATTAAGCGGGACCGAAGCGATGTCGTATCAGCAATTAGGACCTCGACCAGCAACATGATACCTGTGTATCCGATCTTTTTGAAAAAACAAAAACAAAAGTAGAGTCCGAAGTTAGTGAACTAAGAAAAAATACAAGGCGCGGGTGGAATATATCTGCTCACCTGATAAAGGATGGCACCGGCGCAGAATGATTGCACGTTGGTTGCGCAAGCTTCGATAATCGTGCCTGTCACAATCGTCAGCTAAGTCTATAAGCAAGGCCTTTTTTCTTGCAGGAGGGATATATCACATACCAATGATATAGAATACAATAGTAATACTGATAACCTCCGCGCGACCAAACACATCAGCAATCTTTGCGATTGTTGGCTATTTAGAGCATTATCAGTACAGGATCTCGATATGCGCCAGAGGAACGGACTGGACCGACCTGAGCAGCAGCACCAATGACGCCTCGCAGAACATTAACTGTCGCTAGCAAGCTGTGTTGGGCATATGACGCAACAGCATAAGGCTTTCGATCGTCTTCAGTCAGCGGTTTATACTTCTTTCTTTCTCTTTTGTATCATACAGCGTGGGGCGAGGGGGTGGATAGATACTCCAGTCGATAATGCGGCCGCCCCGAACATACCTGGTAAGTATATCGAATAGTCCCATCCAATCCATAAGCGTAGGCGAGAAGGAATATGCCAAAAAAGAACAGGACCTTGTCTGGAAGCGTGAAGTAGCGAGAAATCACCTCGACCCGCGCAACACCAGGACTTTTCTCTCCCAGGAGAGCCGGCGACTGGTCCTGGCCCGCATGGCTGGAGTCAGATACATCATGCTTTTCCTTCTCGCCCACCTCCAACGACGGCGGAGGGAATGCCTCCTTGCTTTCCTCTACAGTTCCCATGAGTCTATCAGCGCAGAGCCGCGAGCGAAGCAGATACCCAAGATGGTTAGTTATTGAAGTATATTATAAGCAAACCAGTCGATGCAATGAATGAGTTCCTTATTATATTTACGAAACGAGAGCGGTTTAGCAAAAGAAAGAAAAGGAAACAAATTCCAAGCTCGAGTCCGGGCGCAGGAGGAGAATAAAAGCCGACTCAACGGGGTGCCAGGGAAGGATGATGGAACCCTAGCGGGATAACTGGCAGGCTGGAAAGCAATCCACCAAGTCTGGCCTTCAAATGTTTTTCTTCCCTTTTTTTTTTTTTTCGTTTTTGCTTTTGCTATTCGCCTACTTATTCTCCGCCTCAAATCACCTTTTGCGGACGGCGCAGGAATCGTGACAGGAGAAATTTTTATCAGATGGGGCTAGCAGGCATGTTGGCCGTATCTGATGGGAGATTGATAGTGTCTCGGCCAACCAGATGCGGCGGTTGCTCGCTTTAGCTTCCTTACTTCAACGACGGACTCGCGGTAGCGCCAGACGGTGGTGCACACAGCGGCAAGGGAGTTTGCAGCTATTTGCGCAGGGATAATACCGCTCCCTGACCCAGGAGCTGATCAAGGCCGACAGGGAGAATGAAGTCACTGCGGTGCCTGCAGCCAGGCCGGATTGCTCTGTAGTATCCATGGACGGCGTTTGTTTGGAGAGACGAAGAGACCACCGTGAAGACAGTCGCGGTCAAACCTGGGGGAATGAAATATGAACGAACAGTCCCTCCAGAGAGGCGTTGAGCACCGCAATAGGTCATCCGGGTTATGCGCCATCTGCTCCCGACAAGCACCAATATCTTACCCGGACACTGTTCGCGGAGGGGAAACTTGATTGGTTTAGAATAGAGTTAATTATTCGCATTTTTTATTCCAGGTTGCTGTAGTTCTTAAAGCTTGTTTAGCAGACTTATCCGGTTCCACAGACAGAAACCTATGGATGGTTTCGGGAAGTCTAACCCTGCCAGAAGACAGGCCTAACAATTCCAATCGCTAACTCTATTCGTTTAACCCGAAAGCCTCAAGAATATTGTCCACGAATCAGTTTCCGCCATCCTTATTTATCTGACGTATACTCTCTGGCTATGGCTTCAAGACCGTAACCTCGTTTCAACACTGAACTATCTGCAAAGTTACTCGGGAAACTCCTAGAGCTCATATCCCAGGGTTGCTCTACGTCAAGTCCCCGATCATGTCGCCGTTCTCGAGCTTGCTAGCCGGGTAGGTCTTCGCTGCATCGTACGAGAAAAATTCCGTCTAGCGCTCATGTTCTCGCGCCACACATCCACTTTTCGTCCTTCCCTTGCCCATTCCCGACCTGCCACCTCGCGTGCTCACCGTCTAGACATTCCGTATCCATGGAGCCAACGCCACCCGGTGCCCGAATTCCCTCGGCTTCCATGTTCGACGGCCGGCTAAGAGGAGCACTGCAACAGTTCGATCAGATAACGATTTCACACAATACATCTTGTTTATATCAGCTGATAATGGAAAGCAAGGTGTGCTCACTTGCGTTTGGAGGCCCACAAGGGCCATGGCCATAGGGGCTGACACATCCAGACCAGAAGAGTAGATCAGAGATATGGTTCATTGTTGGAATATTTTTCGTTTTTTGTTTACTCTTTTCAAACTGATGAATCAATTTCAGGTCGAAGGAGATGAAAATTTTAAAGCCATTGGAGTTAGTTATCCTTACGGTGTCCGTGAAAATATGCTTGATTTGATTGACGAAATGGGCGATTCTGCTTTGAAATATGGTGGATCGAATCCCATATATTACAAGGATACCTTCGTAGGGTAAGCTGCGGAGTGGGATGGACATTATCCTTGTACTATATTGTATGCAAAATCCGTTCACTCGGGTCCAATTCCAACAGATCGGTGCATCCGCCTGCTGCTACATCACTCACATAGTACAGGGTTACATGGTTAGTAGTAGCTCTACTTTTCATATTTGGGCGAGATTCTCGCCTACCAGGCTGGGTTGGGCAAATCTGAGGCAGTTCATTCAGTGTGTGTACAGTGTCCTCTCACTATATACTGTATATATATATATATATATATGTATGTATATCTCTCCTGTTCCATACAGCAACAACGCTCCGATGTGATGGGGAAATAGCAAATCACTCTCGGCGGGATTGCTTGTGCCCGCGATCAGATAAGATAACAGATAAATTACGGAGCGCTGTTCTTGGCATCGCCATCAACGTCATCCATCAACATCCGCTTCTCCTCAGCATCCTGTGGTAGATATAGACAATCCGGCTTCAATATCCTCTGTGGCCCATCCACTTCTACAAGCTGCCCCACAAGTTCTGTGCTTCTGGTATTCGACACTCCTTTCTACGTTTCCTTCGCCCTCAGCCAGGCCAACCACTGCGTAAGAGGCCAAGAGAACGCCACATATCCAAGGTTGAGCCTCACGAGAATCTCACCCACGCTGTAACCGCACATTCCGGAACGACGTGTTCACCACGCATAACTGCTTGACACCAGTTCTCTGTGATTCAATGCCCGTTATTATTGGGGGTGGCGGTATCTTCTCTGAAACACATCTATAAATACCAACCTCCAGCGATCTGCCAGCGCACAACGGGTACCCAACTGCAAACGGCCGTTTGCAGCGTTTGGGGCAATCAATTAACGTTCACATCTGCTGGAATTTCATCTGCCTTTGTATATTTAACGGCGGAGAGTACTAGGCTTTCGGACGGAAACGGGAAGGGAAGGGAATCACTGCAAGAACCTTTTCAGGGAAGCTACATGTATCTGAGGGCGCCGTCGAGCATATTACATTCGTTCTCCACCGTTCCCGACAATGTGCATAGCTCTCATTTCCACAGCTCACCCTTGCTACCCACTGATCCTAATCGATAACCGAGATGTATGTATAAAAACTTGTCTAATAACCGGCCCCCCCCCCCCCCCCCCCACAAATCCTAAATTTCATCACCCTCATCCACATTGCCTCAAATGAGCATATCACAGTACTAACAACAACTAGGAATTCCTTCACCGCCCTACGGCCCCCGCATACTGGTGGCCAGGCGACAAGTCTCATGTCCTAGGTTCTCGGGACTTAGCCCGGGAAGTCCATGGCACCTGGCTGGGCGTCACAAAGCAGGGCCGCATCGCCGTGCTAACAAACTACCGCGAGGACACCGACAAGCCCGTCGTAGGCGTGCGCAGCAGAGGCTCCATCGTGAATTCATTCCTCGAGCTGCCTCCAGACAGCACAGTCACCGCTAAGGAGTATGCCGAGGACCTTATCTCGGGGGGCGACGCGCAACTGGCCGGCGGCTTCAGCCTTGTCTGTGGCAACGTGCGCGGGCCCTTGGCTGTTGTTTCCAACCGCGTCTCAGCAGCGGACGGCATTGAGTGGATTGCGAATGAAAAGGGCCAGACGGTCGGTCTGAGCAATACGGTGTTTGGAGACCGGTCGTGGCGGAAGATTGTGGATGGGGAGAGGCTCCTGAAAGAAGCGATTGATGCCTCCGTGAAGCTGGGTGAATGTGAAGACGCACTTGTGCAGCGGTTGCTGGAACTGCTTAGCAGGGATACGCTACCGAGATTGCGCGAGGGGGGCAATCTGGAGACGTATATCAACCTGCTGCGCGAGAGTATCTTTATCCCTGTTATCGGAGATGATGCGGAGATTGAGCATACTGTCGACGAAGTTTGTGCATCGAAGCTGCAGGGGAAGGTCGATGTGGTGGCTAATGGGCCGACGGACCATCATGAGTATATGAGGGGTCTGTATGGAACGCAGACGCAGACGGTCGTGCTTGTGCATGAATCTGGGCGCGTGAAGTATTTTGAGCGAACTCTGTATAATGACCAAGCAGAGCAGATCAAAATTGGAGAGGGCGACAGGACTTTTGAGTTTACTGTTGAATAAATAGCTGTTTTAACAACTTTGGATTCTTGATATTTTAACAAAAGAAGAAAGAGAAAGAAAGAAAGAAACCCCAACGAGCTATTTTGATATTTTGGTGCGCCCCCAGTGAACCTGCAAAAATCGTCTATCAGAAACTTTGTTTTGCTTCTTGGTTTTGTTTATTGGGACGTAACTACTGTACTTGCTTATCTCGAGAATGTTACTCGCCAACGGAAAGAAAAGAAAGCGGACCGACCCAGCACATACAAAAACTACACCAAATACAGCCATACAAAATAAAAGGGAGTCCACATAGGTCCCAGAAAGCCGGTTTTTTTATCCGTTAAATTACGAATTGGTCTACCATCATCCACCATTGTCAATCCTATAACGAGTCGCTCCTACATACGCAATCTCATCTGACTAGTGACTAGCTATCTGTCTATGCAACGGTATATAAAAATTTTACAAATGATGCAAAAAGACGTGAGGATTTCGATTTTCATTTTTGTTTGTGTTGGTTAGGTGGCAGGTATGTAACTAGTAATAAATTCTAAGGAAGGTGTTTCGTCAAGATAGATAAAAGTATATATATATATATATATATAACATAGCCTGATGCCTATTCCTCTGCGTCTGCATCATTGAACTCTCCCTACCACGAGCGGGCTAACATCAAGGATATCTCCCTAAAAGAATCACGAAACTACGTAAGTGGCCATGCCCAGCTCATTACCAGAATTGTCCCAAAGCCCATCCGCAGCATGGACACTTGAAGCCAATTCCCCCATATCCAATTCAATTCCTCAGCCCCCCCCCCCCACACACAGGAAAAAAAGGGGACAATTTTACGGTTAAAAAAACGAAAAGAGATAAAAAT
>NW_001813971.1:385121-390888 GCF_000149585.1 Histoplasma mississippiense | reverse complement strand
AGTACGCATTATATAGAGTATTATCCCTAGAACACTTTTGAAAAAATCCCTCTAACCCCAATCCCCCCAAATCCAATTCAATCCCCCCCCCCCCCCCCCCCCCCCCCCCCAAAAAAAGCTCACATCTTCCTCTTAATCAGACCCTTAAAGAAATCAAAACTGTTACTGTCACTCTGAAGCTCCCACGTCTTCCCCGTAGGACGGTCCTCCCACCCCAACTCCTCCGCCACAAGCAAGCCATAATCACTGGTGATCCCCTTGATGCGCGCGCTCACCCCACCCTCCGCCTCCAGGGTGACGATTTGATCCATATGCAGCCAGTCTGCATAGTACAGGTCGAAGAAATGCTCGTCAAAGCCTGTGCGTAGGAAGCGGGCGTATAAGGACTCGAAGGCGGTGAGGATGCGGGCGAGGAGCTTCTCGAGGGTTAGCGGGGGGAGACTTTTATTGGAGGGTGATTTCTGGGCGAGGGAGGATAAGAGGGCGTGAAGAGAGGTGGTTGGGGAGGGATTTAGGGCGTTGATCCCGATGCCGACGACGGCGATGTATTCTGCGGAGGAGTAGTGGGCATTTACGAGAATGCCTGTTATTTTTGTGTAGGATTTGGAATCGGGTTTGGTAGGATCTAGGGCGTCTAGAGGTATTATTTGAGTAAGGGGGTATTGGATTAGTTGGATATTATTATTTATTATTTATTATTAAAGCGGAAGAATGGGGAGGAAAGGGCAGCCGGGGAGGGGTGTTTACATATATCATTTGGCCACTTCAGTTTTATGGGCATGTTTTCATATCCCTTGTCGTAGCTCTTGATGCCTTGGGCGATGGCGATGGCGGCGATATACTGTATAAACACCACCGGAGCGCGGGTCATATTGCTGACGGCGTGCTTTATGACGATTGAGAACATTAGCTGACCAGATGGCGAGACCCAGACGTTGGACCCGCGGCCTCGTCCGGCCACTTGGACCGTCGCAGTAGCCACGAATCCATGTGGGAGCCTTCGGAGTAGTTGCGTATTCCTATAATTCGTGTAAGTGACAGGACATGACAGTAAGCAGTGTGATGGAATTCATACTGCTCAAGGAGACTACTTGTGCTCGTGACGACCTCTCCATACAATATATTCGAGCCGAATTCATGAATTTCCTCTTTCGACTGCGAGCGGTATTCCTTGAGATTTCCGTAGAATGCGTGGTGGTTGAAGGAAGGGGTAGCTTTGGAGGAAGGAATTTCGTCATGAACAACCACTTCTTTGATAACAGAATTATAATCCAAGAATGTGTCAGAATCACCCCCTTGGCCAGTTTTCGAAATGCCAGCAGGCAGGGATTCAGCTATATCTCTCATTCCCATTGACGATGGTTTCTTGAGATGGAAAGTATCAATATCGTCTTTAATATACTCCTCTCCATCAGTCACGGTAATGATATCTCGAAGGGCGGAGATCAGCTCAGCGCCCCCCTGAGGAACCAGAGAGGAAAGATGTAATCGGGATAGCGATGGCACAGTGGACGAGTCTTGATTAACCCGAAGGCCCAGTTTCGTCAAACAAGCCTTCAAGAAACTCACCCTCGATTCATCGTCTCCAGCCAAAACATCGACGATTTTGTGATATTCGGGCCCATCAGCGTTTCTGTCAAGATTGGAGGCAGCAAACCTGGGCTTCGTCAGTTCCCAGCTATCAATCGTCTTTGCAGGAAATACAAACTCTGGATGAGCCCCAGTGAGGATTGCTGCTCCCTCGCCCACCTTACAGTAAACGACCGTAGCCGAGCCCTCTCCAGAGTCCACACTGAGATCTTCCGTGTAACTAGCGAGAACTTCCACCCCTTGGTCCGCATATTTAGGCGCATCAACAAAGACACCTCCGCCATTATAATAAGCCTTGAAAACCTCCGGCACGGACCCAAACGCTTGCGCAGATTTTGATACCTTGAGCTCCGCCGCTCGAGCACCATCTTCACTATCGTATACAAACCCGGGAAACGCACATCCTCGACATATTCCGGGAAAGAAAGCCAGCTCCCTGTCACCAACAACTTCCAGCTTCTTGTTCCCAACCTCGAACTCACACCGTTTGCTGGCAAAGTAACCGCCCGCGCAAAAGCCCAGGTACGCCCCGCCCCGCTGAACGAATTGACTAATCCTCCGATTCCCCTCGCCGTTCAGAGTCCTGCAGTACGGTAAGTCCGCGCCGCCAGGCATTACTAGCAGCGCACAGGAAGCAGTCCAAGGCTCATTGACGATCATTTGCCCCGTTACGGGGATCACAGCGTAGTTCGCAGCCAAGAGCCGGCGGAGAGAGTAGAGGCAGTGGCGGACGGCGTCGACGGTAGTTCCATTTCCTGGAGCAGCGGGGGTCAGAATATTGGTTTTCCAATCGGAATAAGTTTGCGCACCAGAATAGACCAGCACGTTCAACCTTTTAGAGAGGAGGACGGGGTTGGTGGTCATTTTGTAGTAGGATAGCTGGTTCCTCTGCGGGGGGCAGTGTTGACTATTTAATATATTTATCTGAAGCTGGTCCAAGATTTTCCCAGTAACTTGGTTATTTGCTTTGCTCCAACCACAGGAAAAGAACTGCACCACGATGTCCAAAACAGAGAAGAAGCCGCCGGTCGCGCAGACTGTGGAGGACGACGGGCCTGATGAATGGTATGAGGCCTCCTTTCTCCGTCGCCTTGAAGCCAAGGGAGCGTAGTCACCGACTTATTTAAATAGCTGGTGTGCTGGCTGACAACGCAAATATCTATGCAGGGACAAGCGGATTTTCAGCACCGGATGTGCAGGTAGGACGCGGTCCCTCTAATATCGGGACTGGAAAGAAGATTCTAACGAGAGGCCATTGGGGATGACAGCGGAGCAGCTAAAGATGAACGATTGCTACTATGAGAAACGAGACTGGCGAGCATGCAAAAAAGAAGTACGTTGAGCCTTCCAACCTGCGGGATAGACTACTACTCTATGCGCCCCAGCTTATCCTCTGCTACGATCCACCGCGATTCATGATCTACGCATATGGTATCAGGATATAGATGCTGATTTGGGCCTGTTTGATTGAACCCTACAGATGGAAGCATTCCGTGAATGCTGGAAACGGCACGGCAACGAAAAGCGGACGGAGTCAAAGGACTTTTAAAAGGGAACTGCTGCACCCCGCTCTATGTTCTATTTGTCTATGTATATCACTATTTATATTCTGTTTTCCCGGCTTCAATTGGTATAAATATCCTCCTATAGAAATCTCATCTTATCACCCAATATTTATCCATGTCACGGGATTGACCTCCAGCCCAAAAAAGAAACAATCCGAAGCAATATTTAGACAGAAACATCGCAGCTTCAACACAACGCAGCCACCGACTACAAAACCTGACTGACTGGCATCTGCTCAGCCAGATCACCATTCATAATGGCATCCAGTACGCTTCGCACAATCAGTTGGACTGCATCGCGGAAAGCAGCCCTCTCCGTCTCCAGAGCTCAGCTATCCTTCAGCCAATTCCGCTCCATTACCAGCTCATCCACATATCGCCAGTCGCAATCCTCAGCATCTAAAGCGTCGACGCTCTCTGCATCTGCCTCTTCTACCCCTACCACTACTCCTGCATCACCGCCCGCTTCTTCGTCTACATCAACAATCTCATCCTCAAACTCTCCCTCCCGTACTACATCCTCTGCAAAACCCACTCCAACAACAACCACTATACAAAATCTCAGCAAGACCGGTTTAGACGACAAACCCACGGACCTCGACATCTCAAACTCCGCCGGCAATGATGACAACAATAAGGATCACATCGACTGGACGCGCTCGTTCCACGGTCTCAGCGCCCAGCCCTTCTCAAAGGAAGCGGCCGAAGTCCTCCTTCAAGAAATAAATTCAGACGACGTCGAGATAAAACCCGATGGCATCGTCTATCTTCCCGAGATTAAATATCGGCGCATACTGAATAAAGCGTTTGGCCCGGGTGGTTGGGGACTTGCGCCGCGCGGCGAGAGTATTGTCACAGCCAAGACCGTGACGAGGGAGTATGCGCTCGTTGCGCATGGCCGGTTTGTAATCCCTTTTCCTCCCTTTCCCCGCTTCATTTTCTATACGCAGTATCAAGAAATCATCCCATGCAATATGAAATACATGTAATCTAACGAAATTTCGTTTTCCTCCAAAAGCCTCGTCTCCGTCGCGCGCGGAGAACAAGACTATTTCTCCCCCGACGGCATCCCCACCGCGACAGAGGGCTGCAAGTCCAACGCCATGATGCGCTGCTGCAAGGATTTAGGCGTGGCCAGCGAGCTCTGGGACCCCCGCTGGATCCGCCAGTTTAAAGCCAAGTACACCCGCGAGGCATTCGTGGAGCATGTGACGACGAAGCGTCGAACGAAGATCTGGCTTCGAAAGGATGACCCGGTATCGTACCCGTGGAAGGAGACCAAATGAGATATACATATATGACGTTGGATGGGTGGAACGCCCATTTTTCTGTTTGGGGGGTTTCGAATACAGGAAAAGGTAATGGGATGATACGACCCATTGAGGAATCAGCACGGCGTCTCTCCACTCCAAATGGAACAAGCCTGGAATCCATCCTGCTTCCTGCCACGCTCCGCCGCTGTGTACATGTCCAAGGGGACAGACATTTAGGGGTCCCTAGCCAGTTACAATATCTCCTCTTTTGCTACATATTACATCTCCAATTTATTCAACTCCGCATCCAAACATTTATCCATGTTGGTCCCGCACTCGAACTTGTACCCATGTGCAAGCCATTCCTTTCTGTTACCCGTCTCCCGCTGTGCCAGAATCATGAAAAAAAAAAAAAAAGAAAAGAAAAGAAAAGAAAAGAAAAAAGAAAAAAGAAATAAAAAGAAAAAAGCCAGATCGATCTGAACTTGCCTAAGTGGACAATTCCCCTAGGCGAATCGGAGTGTCCTGATATCTATCCCCGATTCCGATGCCGAAACTGAGATACCCATGCCATTCATCTGTTTCCTATGTATTATGATTATTATTATTATTATTATTATTATTATTACCATCATTGATCTATCCATCTCAACTTGTCTAGAAGGAGTTCGGGCAGCTGATCTGCTTCTGTTACCCCCCCCCCCCTCCCTCTTTTTCTTACAAAAAACGACGAGGACTTGTATGATAGATAGGTTCTGCATTACGAGATAATTCAAATAGAACATCTGGAATCGACGAATGTGTATTTCGCACTCATATCTATAGATACATGTATATAATATAAACCCCTTCCTTCATAGTGTTCTACAAACCAATCAATCACCAATCAATGTTCCAAGACCCGCTTCAACATAAAAAAACAAACATCGAAATACTCATCTCAATCCATATATATATACATTCTCACATCGATATTATAAACAATCAAATTTCCCCCTTCGTAGCAACCCTTGGCTCCGCACCACCAGCCAGCTAAGCCAGTCCTTTTCTCCTTTTATCAGTTTCCTTGTTTTTCGAATCTCCTCCCCCCGCCTTTCCCCCCCTAAAGAATTAAAATAAAATAAAAAATAAATAAATACAAGACTAGAAAAAATCTCCTGAGAAATATATATATATATATATATATATATTTCCAAAACGCTTATGATATTATCGTTCGCCATCACGCATCAGATCATTCAGATGTCTATCTATCCCCTTCAAATAAACTAAAATAAATAAAGTAATAAAAACCATGCATTACCCCCTTTTTTTCCTTCTCGCCTTCCGCCCGCCCCACATAAAAAAAAAAAAAAAATA